>NW_024067171.1:0-108225 GCF_015039405.1 Cantharellus anzutake
CTCGGACCTCCCGATATCTCGACTCACTGAACAAGGTGAGAAAATGAGCATTTGCCCCTAGCGTCTATTGATTTCTGTGTCTGAGGCGCTTTTTCCTTTGGACAGGGCTGGAAAGGGGAGGCTTCAAAAAGATGACCGATATCCAAGCTCAAAGCATCCCCATGGCACTGAAACGCCGCGACGTCCTTGGTGCCGCTCGTACAGGGAGCGGGAAGACTCTTGCGTTTCTCATTCCGATGCTTGAAGCCCTATATCGCGCCAAATGGGGCCCTCAGGATAATCTCGGAGCTCTTATCATGTCCCCCACCCGCGAGCTCGCAATACAGATCTTTGATGTTCTGAAGTCCATTGGGCGTTTTCACCCTTACTCTGCTGGCCTAGTCATTGGCGGGAAGAACGTGAGTGAGGAAGCCGTGCGGTTATCCCGGATGAATATTCTGGTTGCGACGCCCGGCAGACTGTTGCAGCACATGGATGAAACCGCGGGATTCGAAACGAGCAATCTTCAAATTCTCAGTGAGTCTTTGTGCCGATAACAACTTACTAGTAAAAAGACCCATATCCCTTCCAGTCCTGGATGAAGCCGACCGGATACTTGATTTGGGCTTTTCCAAAGCTCTGAACGCTATTATTTCCCATCTCCCTAAATCACGACAGACACTCCTCTTCTCCGCCACTCAAACCGATTCCGTAAAGGACCTTGCCCGATTGAGTCTACGAGATCCCGTCACCATCACTGTGAGGGAAGAACAGGCCCTCAATATTTATACTCCTAAAAACTTGGCGCAACACTACCTCGTTTGCCCACTGGACAAAAAACTTGATATTCTTTTCTCCTTCATTAGGACTCACCTCCAAGTGAAGGCATTAGTTTTCTTCTCTGCTTGTAAACAGGTAAGCCGGGTTTTCAGATGATGTCGTGGCTTGATGCATCTTGGGTTGTTGTAGGTCAGGTACATATACGAGACGTTTTGCAAGCTACGTCCAGGGACATCATTATTGAGTCTCCACGGGAATCAGAAGCAAACCAAACGGTGGGATGAGTATCAGCGATTTGTCTCTGTGAAACACGCCTATCTTTTCGCTACGGACGTCGCAGCGCGAGGTCTCGACTTCCCTGCAGTGGACTGGGTCATACAGGTCGATTGCCCTGAGGATGCTGAAACATACATACATCGTGTTGGCCGCACGGCGCGGTACAAAAATAAGGGCCAAGGTCTCTTATTTTTGTTACCTAGCGAAGAGGAAGGCATGTTGAAGGCTTTGAAGAAAAAGGATATTACACCAGAAAAGATTATACCAAGGGAAAGCAAAACAATGAGTATCAAAGACAAACTGCAAATATTTGCGTTTGAAAGCCACGAACTCAAGTATTTGGGGCAAAAGGCGAGTATATCCAATATTGAGTTTGCAATCAATTTTTGATACGCCGTTTTCCTTCTATTCTATTCTAGGCATTTATTAACTACGTGAAATCAATATATCTCCATAAAAATAAGGAGATCTTTAAGGTTTCCGAGCTCCCTCTGAAAGAGTTTGCAGTCTCTTTGGGTCTTCCTGGTGCTCCCAAGGTCAAATTCATCAAGGCTTCGACTTCCAGCTCAAAGCCAAAACCCGCAGCCTCTACCAAACACGTTAAATTTGACCATCACTCTGCCAGTGATGGCAACAACTCCGACGAGGATAGCAGCTTATCTTCGGACCCACCAGAAGACGAGGATAAGGCAGTCGCAGAGCCGAGGGACGATAATGCTGAAGATGCAACACCAGAAAACGGCAACTCTGCCGCTAAGGTATGGCCAAACGTATTTATCTTCTCTACTTTACTTTGGTTAAACCTTCTGTCATCAGCCTACCGTCCGTACCAGATACGATCGAATGTTCCAGCGGAAAAACACAGACGTTCTATCGGAGCATTATAATAAGCTGATCGAACACGAAGACGACGAAGAGGACGACCTCCTTGGCGGAGGCCATGCCCCGGAAGACTTCATCACACTGAAACGTGTTGATCATGAATTGCCAAAGGACCTTGAAATGGACAGGGTGATCCTCGAAACGGAGAATATGTCGAAACGAAAGCAGAGACGGCTGGATTCGAAGAAGGCTTTGGCAAAGCTGGCTCCTAAATTTGCCAAGAAGATGATTTTCGATGAGGAGGGTGTGGGCCATAACGTCCACACTTACGAGGACGACGAAAACTTCCGGAAGAGTGATGTTAAAGCGGCTGTTCAAAAGTACGCGGATGTGAAAAGGAAACAAGTTCAAGAAGCAGATGCTGGTGACAAGCAGATTGCCAAAGAAAAGAAACGGGAAAAGAAGCGGAAACGAAAAGATAAGGAACGGGCGGTGAGTTTCTCCTGATCTTCCTGTGCGACTCGTCCTCACTATCGATCCTATGTCTCGCCGCTCAACCAGGAACAAGACGACATACAGGTTGTTCTGGGAACAGAACGGAATGAAGACGATGGATATGTATCGCCTGAATTCGATCTTCCCAGTGCCTCCGAAGATGAAGGCCCACCTTCTAAGCGTCCTAAAAACACTGAGGCTTCAATACCTGAAGACTCGTCGAAACGGGACGCATCCTGGTTTGACGCAGACGAGCAACTTGCTCTCCAACTGCTTGAGGGAGGGAGTTGACGCTCGTTGCAATGCATTGTATGACTTATTTTTGTGTATGTTTCAAAAATTGCATCCCACCATTACAGCTACAAATTGTCTTCCGTGGGGGGAATTCTTGATACATTGTATGTAGTATCAAGTGAATTTATTCTTCGGAGGCTTCGTGGCTGTGTTTCGCCCGTCGGAAGACTCCTGAAGCCGGCGTCCTCGTTGCAGCGATGCGTGCATAAATCTTCATTGATTTGGATATACCTCTAGACAGTATTGTGGATGCCCACTAGACCCATCGCTTCTGTTTCGGCAATACGCCACGAGCTTACACCAATAATGAGTAGATCGTTTGTCACCGACTCCACGGAGGACCTCGCATCTACCTTGACACAAGAGGATAGCCGCGAGCCTAGTGACAGCGGCCACGAGGAGTCCGCACCCCCTAGCCTCTTCAGAAGCCTTGTTCTGAGGCTTCGAATATGCTTCTTTTTATTTGGAACAATTAACAATGGTGTGTGCTTTGACCCCTAAATACGTTAGACGCTCAGTGATTCCACTGTTGTTAAGTGTTATATGTGATTATTCTGTCTGCTGCATTAGACCTCGTCCCCACCGGGACACCCAAGGTACGTCCAGAATACTCAGGGGGTTTCGGTAAAGCTGGTGTCTCACTTCACTCCTTGTCGCTTTCTCCTACTCGCTACAGGGGATCATCGCATTCTGCAATATTGCTCCTTCTCTGGCGGCCAAAATTGGATGGCCTTACCTCCTCAAAGGGAAGATACAGTATAAACAAAGGATTATTGGATGCTGCTTTATGAGTGTTATGGGGATGACTGTATGTATTCACAGCCGCTGCCCTCCGAGGCGGGATCTTATTCATATCTTGATTCCCCAAGGTTGTGGCCGCCTTTAACTATCTCTCGATGCGTCTGCTGGGCATTGCTTTAGCGTCACTCTCATCCGGCCTCGGCGAACTCACCTTCCTTCAACTGTCGACAACGTATACATCGAGCGGGGTTTCCGGTGATGCATTAGGATATTTCGCGTCTGGCACTGGATGCGCCGGACTTCTCGGAGCAGGTTTATGGTGGGTTCTGAGGGGTTTTGGGGTACAGCTCGGCGTGGGCCTTTCGTCGGTGAGCCGTTCTGTGCTCACATCGAACGTCCACCCAATGACGGAGCTTCCAGTTGCTACCCTTCGTGATACCATTAGCCTATTTTCTCGTTCTTCCCACTGCAACCAACTTTCTGAATGCAGGGACCTATACACCTTTCGAACATGATCATTACATGGGGATTCCATCGGCTGAAATTCCGGCAGAAAGCCCGAGCATGATTATAACCTCAAATCGTGACAATGCCTCCTCTGGTGCCTCGTCCGTTTGCCTAACTCCCGCTGACAAATGGCGTCTCGTTCGCCCTCTGATATTGCGATATATGGCCCCATTATGTGAGTACCCCAATGCCAATCTTGAAAGGGAGTTTGTCACCGACTCGGTATCTTGCAGTCTGTGTCTACACAGTATGTAGTCCTAACGTAGAGATTCTATATTTTGTTCTGACGAGATCAACGTCCCTCTCAAAGTTTGAATACACAATCAATCAAGGCATATCTCCTACACTAATTTTTGCAGTCCCTAAACCTTCCCAACACCCTGTGCTGAGTCACATCGTGAAGAGCATTAGAGACTATTATCCGCTCTGGCAGGTTTGTGCCTTGCTACGTGATGTAACTTTCGAATTATCAGCATCCGCTGACACCCTCCACAGCTGATCTATCAAACAACCGTTTTTCTCTCCCGCTCTTCCATTTCACTAGGCCTCCCTCCGCTTCCTCGAAAGTACCTCCCGGTGCCTGCAATCTTACAAGCATTCATTTTGATCTTCCTCTTCCTTGAATCGTCGCGTGGTATCATCCCTCCCGGGGAGACCGGACAGCCTGATGACGATGAGAGCGCTAGCATCCTATGGGTTGCATTCTTTATTGCTATTGAAGGGATTTGCGGAGGTTCTGCATAGTGAGTCACCCATTAAGCCAGTTGAGTCTAGTTTGGTTTAACACAACAGCATGCGGTTCCGTCGCTTTATCAATTTATTAGCGTGAATGCGTTCTACCATGTAGGTCATGAGGATTTGGATGTCGCGAGTCAGGATCCCCTCGCGTTCGAACGGCAAGTCCAGGAACGAGAGTTCAAGATTGGTGCTATTGGTCTCGCGGATACGTTCGGCATCTTGACGGCTAGCTTGTTAGCCGTACCTGTGGAGATCAAGCTTTGCCATGATCAGATCTCCCGCGGAAGGGAGTTATGCAGGAAAGTGTAACGATGCAATGCAGGGGCGTGGCTGCTTGGAACTGTTTTTGGGAACTGCGTTTCTTTCGGCAGGCACTATTGGTGGTCATTGGTGACCTTAATGCATCAGTTTGAAGCAGTGGCAATTGTCAACGATTCGTGGGCCGTGATGATTGGACGCCCGTTTGATTATCCGGTCTGGCGCACTGCGGCGGTTTCACCACTGCCGCCGCCATTGATCATTAAAATGCCAAGAAGTGAAACGTGTGACACATCCATCAGCGACCAGCTCCTGTGTGGATTTTGTATTTGGGAATGTATGAGAATCAGTGTGATCGCTAGCCCCAGCGGTCTTCACTCACTGTGTCCAGAGAAAGCTTATCCGTAGCCGAATAGTACAGGGATATCTGTGATGGAACACTACTCCACTGGCCAGAGTAGCGGTGGTGTGGAGCTTACTGGTTGGGGACGGTAACGTTCCATTCCCCCATTCACCTCAGGCCTCAGTTAGTCCATCTAAATGATACACTTTAATGAGCTGTATATTCAATGGGTAGAGGTAAAAGGCTAGATCCCTCATTACAACCATGAGGTATATATATGTAATTACATATCTCGGCACAAACAAATAAAGGAACAACACTATTGTCATATTGTAGGGAATGGATGTGTGGTGATGCATGCTGTGCACACTATCTTTATTCATTGTTTATTACTTTTTATTCCTCGATGTAAATAAACATGTATATAGTGCAGGGAAGGGTGAAACAGGTTTTCACTCTTCTCCTCCCCTGTCTAAAATACAGCTCTATACTGCCTATTTCCAGACAGCTTGAGGATAGCAGGTGTCAACACTAAGGTTGGAATCTGTTAGACACTGGTCCGGGGTCGGCACCGAGGGTCGCCGTTGTGGGCCGCTATAGGCCACGATGGCCGTGATGCCGCGAACAAGGCCTGAGGGTAGGGCATCTGGCCTCAGCGACTCTAAAGGAGCGCTGTGCCCCCTAGCTGTCTCTTGGCCCTCATTTCAGACTTACTGGGGCTGCCTTGTTGGGGTCAGGACTTGAGGGGTCGTGGTCAAATCGATATTAGAGCTAAAGTACTATAATGTAGTATACAGGATATATATATGAAGGCAGAATGAATTGAAGTGGACCCGGGCCGAAGGCCAAAGGGTCCGGAAGCAAAAGGGAACAAGGAGCAGGGTTGGCCGCACAGTGGCCAGCAATGACTGAGGGTCAAAACAAACAATAACAGATAAATAAACAAAGGGGTGTAGGGCTGTGATAGCGGTGATGGTATCATAGCGGAGTAGGCGATGTTGCAGAGTCACGCTAGGTTGGTGCCAGAGGCGGACTCGGGGCAGGGAGGTCGGTGTGGCTGTGGGGGAGTCGGCCAAGTGTAGGGGAGCCTAGGGGCAAGTGGGGGAGTGAGCAGGGAGCCCTCAGGGAGGATAGGGCTGAGGTCAGGGCTCGCGCTTGCGCTCGCACAGCAGGAATAGGCTTGGGCAGCATCAGGACGGGTGGCTAATGGGCCGGAATGCATGGCCGTGACAGTATCCCCCTCTTAGGGCCTGAACCCTTGAAGGCCTAAGAGTGGTGATGTCAGGAATGCCAGCTACAGCAGAGCACCGGAGTCAGAAGAGAAAAAGGTGCAAGATGAATGCTGCCAACATCTCGGCAGGGGATTGGTGTCCATAAAAGGACAAGGGCATGGTACCTTGCTTTGGTATCCAGTCAGCACGTGTGGCACCGAGTCTGGAATCGGCAGAGGGTATGGTAGAGGGTGTCCCACAAGGAGACAAAGTCGGAGCATTGCAAACGGTGACATGGAAAGATCAAAATGCCTCAAGCAGAGGCGAAGTCGGCGTGGGATTGGTGTGGGACTCAAAATGGAAGTCGGAGACAGAGTCGGTGATGATGGCTGGAGGGTCAGAGGAGAACAAGCTAGTGGACTTGTCTCTTAACTCAAACTCGGCCTTCCTACCATGCTTCCTATGAGTCCAGGGATCCAGGTAGCGGAAGTGAAGTGGCCTAATTGGCCTGAAGGGTGCAGAGGCAACAGATGGAGGCCGGTTGGGCAACTCACATCATGTCCAAGGGTTCAGAGGTGTGGTGCATGGAGGACAAGAGTCCACTCAACATGACCGCTGAGTTCGGGGATGCAGCGCAAGGAGGACAGAAGTCAACTCACAAGGCGGCCACAAGTGGGGGGCCAAATGATGACACATGGGAGACCACACAAGTGACTCTCATAGTGCCTGAAGGAACGGAATGTGATAGAGTTCCCAGCGGTGTGGCAGTACAAGGCATGGTACTGCTGCGGCATGGTGCAGACTCATCACAGAAGGAAATGGTGAAGTTGAGACAAGGTCCTCAGAGTGCTGGAGCACAGGCCGAGTGTTATGGAAATGGGAAATTTCCCAATTTAGACTCTTATGGGCCCTGCACACACCCAAATCACATGATATGTAAATAAATAGAGTTTATCCAACTATTACCATCCAAAAACCCATTTGTTAAACTATCTGTTAAACATCATGTTACAACATCTATAACAACATCTGTAACTTCTTATGAACCCTCTTCCCCAACCTTTCCCCTTTCCTGTGCCTCGAACGGACAAAAATGGGCGCCTCCAGCCCCATTTTTGTAACACCGAGGGTAGACTTGCTCAGGGTGTTCAGGTGGTTAGCCTGCCAAGGGCCAGGAATGCGCAGATTTGCGGCATTTGGTATGAAAACTCGGCCAAGTGGCAACGGCGTCACCAGGAGAATGGGAACAAAGGACTCGGGATCCCATTTGGTGATGGCACAAGGAGGTACTCCATGCCGCTATGTTGATTACAGCGAAAGCGGGATTAACGGGATGGAGTCCTATGGCCATTTGGGGAATCAGAGTCAACTGGGGGAGCCAAACAGGCTCGGAGTGGGGTACCTAGGCATGGGTGGAGGAGGACATCTAGTCCTCAACTGGGTTACGAGGACCTGGCCAGGTGGGTATGGAACTGGTGGTGTTGTATCATCAGATACAGGCTCAGAGGTCATTGGGGGTTGGATGCAAGAGTCGGCCATACTAGGCCTTCTACAATGACTGAACTATGAGGTCGGGAGAGGGCTGTAGGGGTGTGCACTCAGGCACCAAAGGGTCGGGAGTGGATAGGGGTGATGTCCAGGTGGTGAGGGAGGATAGGCATCATGCACAGGCTTGCTCCAGGCTATAGTGGTGTGGTGGTTGACAGGACGATGCGGTGAAAACTCCTAGGTGAAGACCAGTCATTGTCAGGGGACGACTCCCGGGTCCCCATGACCCTCCCCTATGGTCCACAGCCTATAGTGTAACCAGCCCTGTCCAAGGCACAACTTTGCCTACTGTGGGTAAGAAGATGAGAAGGAAGCTAACTTCTCATCTTCCCACAGTGGCCACCATATCAGGAAAACTTCCGGGGATACCCGGAAGTCACATGAAGGAGTAGGAACCGGGCCTGGAGCATGCAGCGTGTGGAGCGTGCATGCATGTGGGAAGCACAGCGGGTGGAAGCGGGTCCGGACGCGGGTCCGGGTCCGGGCTAGTCAGGGTGTGTGCCCTGACATAAACCCATGATAAAACATGGTATACCCTCGGAGTCAGCAGAGAGGTCAACAGCGATGGGGTGTTAGCCCATAATACAAGGCCGGTGATGGCCAGGTGGGGTGTCAGCCAGCAGTGGTGAAGCCGGTGACCAGTAATGTTGGAGGGTGTGGGGCTTGGGTGCTCAGATGCTCAGGATGTGTGTGTCAGGGACAGCTCCGAAAGCGGCGAGGTCCCGGCATGAGGGACTTGATGGGACAGGTGTGTCACGGCCATGCATTCCGGCCCGTTCCCAGCCTGTCCCAATGCCGCCCGAGCCCGTTACCACTATGCAAGCGTGAGCGTGAGCCCCAACCTCAGCCCTATCCTCCCTGAGGACTCCCTGCTCACTCCCCCGCTTGCCCCTAGGCTCCCCTGCACCTGGCCGACTCCCCCACAGCTGCACCAACCTCCCCACCTGAGTCTGCCTCCGGCACTGTGCCCAGCGCGACTCCCCTACCCTGCCCACTTGGCCCCTACAGGGCCGCTATCATCCCCATGCCCGACTCCAGCCCAACTCCGAGTCCAGCACCACTATGATACCATCGCTGCTATCGCGGCCCTATGCTCTTTCCTTTATTTATCTGTTATTGTTTGTTTTGACCCTCGGTCATTGCCGGCCGCTATGCAGCCAACCCCGCTCCTTATTCTTGTTTGCTTCCGGACCCTTCGGCCTCCGGCCTGGGTCCGCTTCCATTCATTCTTCCTCCTATATATATCCTGTATGATACTTTATTGTACCTTAGCTCTAATATCGATGTGACCACAACCCCTAAGTCCTGACCCCAACAAGGCAACCCCAGTGAGTCTGAAATGAGGGCCAAGAGACAGCTAGGGGGCACAGCACTCCCTTTAGAGTTGCTGAGGCCAAATGCCCTACCCTCGGGCCTTGTTCGAGGCATCGCAGCCATCATGGCCTATAGCAGCCCGCAACGGCGACCTTCGGTGCCGACTCTGGATCAGTGTCTAACAAGGTGTCAGCTATGCGTAGCGGCGGTCCCGTCATGGGGTGAGCGTCCCCGACCACTTAGGCTGAAGTGGGAAGTTGAGAAGAAGGCTGCTTCTTCTGTTCCCACCCCAGGTGCTATTATATACATGCGGTTAGGGTCACGTGGAGGAAGCCATGTCATCTCCGCACACAGCTGCACCTTCCCAGGTGTCTCGGTGGGAGATCCCGGAGGTAGCCACTCGGTAGGCAGGAGTGTGTGTGGCGATCAGGGGAACAGGGTTAGGTATGTAGTGGTACATGGAGAAAAGGGAAATCGACTGTAGAATAGAAATAGAGAGAAAGGGGAAAAGTGAGGAAGGAGGGACGGGGGGTGATAGCAGGGGAAGTGGAGTAGGGCGGTATGGCGTGGGGTGCTGTAGGCGGGATAATCGCCCATGTGCAGAACCGGCTCGGATACCTGTTCACACATTCAGAAAACCACTTTCATTCATGCGACGACTCGGTACGAAATTGGTATCTAAAAATAGTCCTAATTTGTACGATTCTGACGGAGTTCCGTGTTGGAGAAGTTAGGCACAGCAGGTCACGAGTATGTGCGGGTGTGGGAATCTCAAGCGGCAACCCAGAATTCCAGCCTCACTCGTTCCCATGGCGTCTAATAAATTGGTAAAAATGCTCATTGGCTGCGTGAAAGTTATCTCCGGCTACATTTCCAATTTGGGCTCTTAATTCCGTAAATCCGTTGAGAAATCGCTTATTTTCTTATATTTTCATATTTTTGCATCATTTCAGTTATTGATCAATATTCTTTTATTGATACTGTTACCCTTTTCTATTATTTCGCCTAATAAGGTATCCAGGTGCCATATGGTACCAATATTCCCCATCTATTGTTCCTAAAAATAATTATTGGATATAATCCTGTACATACCGGATTTTGAAAGGAAGTGCTCCCCTCCCCCAATTTCTCTAAGGTGCTAGGATGCGCTAGAGTTGGAGTGAGTGTGTGGAATCCAACAGTAGGAATAAGGGCAACTGTCTAGCCTACAATGAGTGGGTAGTAGATTAGTTGAGCCCGGACCTTGCAGAATCCCAGAGAACCCACACAGAGTTTAAGAATCGAGAGTGTAGCGAAGTCTAGTCAAGAAGTAGGAGTTTTGGAGAGTTTGGCCTCACGAGCTTAGTCAGCATAGAGAGCTGCGAGCCCTCTTTCAGCGCGGCATGGGGTCAGGTGGGTGTGCCCTGACAGTGTGGCTCATAACATCAATCACTCAATGGAGTATCATGACTAGAGTCTGTGATCCTAGTGGTAGAGTGGTGAAGTCTGGCAAGGCGGAGTAGAGTCGGAGTGGAGTGTTTGGGGTTGGACTGGGTGTGCCGTTATCTAGACGCGGTATGTTCAAGAACCATTGCTCAATGGAGCCTCAGGGGGAACAACCTTGTCATAAGACAAGTGGGATTGTGGCCCATCCAAAAAGTTGATGACAAAGCATCGGTGAGATAGGCAAAGGTGGGTAGTCAACCAGCAGTGTGATGGCCAAAGGTGATGGGGGAACTAAGGGTGGAAGTGGCAAAAAGGCGCGCTATCCTGGGATGGTATACCTAGCATTACTAATGGAATGCCTGGTGGTCAAAGTGCATATGCGGCGAATCAGCTTGAATGCCAACCAATGGGAGTACTGCCCAAAGGTGGCTGGGGGTGCACGGGGGTACTAAACTGGAATACTCGGACGTTCAGACTGATTTACTTGCTCAAAATCCCGGTCGCTCAACGGAGCGAGGTGGGTGAGTGTAGTTGGTGTCCCAGAAACGGTAGGGTAAGGTCCATATAGCGAGGTGACATTGAAATGTCCAAATTGATTGTACCGGTAGTGTAGCAGGTTTGATACTTGTTGCGGGCCTGGATACCAGTTCGCCGGTAGTGCCTCAACAACAGTCGAAGTGATAATTGGCGATGAGCCAGATCATTGGGGGGTGACACAAAAAATCCTCAGAGGTGAGGAGATGGCGACCGAAAAATCAGCGAGAGGACAGAGTCCTTGGACGGAGTGGACGGTGTTCCCAAAAAGGAAACAAATGTCCCAGAAGAACAGAAGCAGAAACAGAAAACAGAGAGACATTGAAAATGAGCGACATGTTTCAAAATGGAAGTAGACCATTAGAGAGAAACAGAAGCAGAAAGACAAAAATCAGCGAAGATATCGGCGAAATGCCGGTTTTGGTAATTAAGCCATTAACAGCAAAGGTAACAAATTTCAGGGAAGTCATATTTTTATTTTGAAAATCTAAGGAACAAGAAAAACAAGGATTGGACGGGAGACAGAAGTCCCAGAAATGGAAAACAACCTAGAGCTGGGGCATGTCCCCTTGAATGGGAAATTGACCGTAGTCAAACCTGTCATATCCATCCCCGGCCAACGACTTCCGATCCCTCCGATCCCTCTGGTCTACCTCTGCTCCTTCACTAACCTTGGAGCTCCTGTATTCCGCGATCCCCTCGGTACCCCTCGATGGTCACCACCCCCTCCTTTCAATTTATTACCTATGCCTCCCTAAGTATGGAGCCCTGAAGACTTCTGGACAGCTCTGACATCTGCTAGCACACTCCCGCCTCCGCTGGGCAATACACTCACCTGCCCTGCAGAGCCCACCTTCGGGCCTATCCCTCCTTTCCGTTTCTGGGTTATCGCCTGCCTTTCTGTTAACCCCGTAACCCGACTCGTCGGTAACATTCAGTTGGCTAATGTCTAACCCCGTTAGCTTCGCTCCAGTCAGCTCCGCCATTTGCGGACCCGTCTTCGCTGTAACTATATATATATCCAACTTGTACATAGGTTACACTTCAGTAATAAAATCGACTAGAGTTTACCCCCTTCAGTTCTGGTTGCCAGTTAGTAAGTTAGGGCACGGACATGTTACTTGGCACAGTGCTCTTGGCATAAGTCGCTGAGGCCAAAGCCCTCCACCACGGAGACTTTCCTTCATCTCAACCTGGTCTCTGACAAAACCTAAAAAGGAAACAGAAAGAGAAAACGGAAATGGAGCAGACTATTTGTTTTGTCTCAGAAGAGACACCCGGTTTGATTTCCGGAGGTGTGGCCTTGGTTGCTCAGGCCAAAGGTGCACTAACAAGAGTCTTAGGCGATTCAAAGCCGTTAAGGCTAGAAAGGCCGCATACTCTCATGAACTGAGGTGAGGTCTACCTTTCTTGCATGACTACTCCTCTTACTAAAGACTGTTGTGTATTCTACTTAGTGCTAATCCTACGCTAGGCACACCAATATCATTCTAGTTTGTCACAGCTGTGCATTCCAGCCCATTGTCATATCCCAGAATCCCAACCCTGCACTCTCCCACCTCATCACACCCTTCCTAACAACTTCATCATCCCCTACACCATAACTCCCCACTCCCCAAGTCACCTTCCTTCCTAACTGTCTCAGCTCTGGCCTGGTTGCGGCACACCTTACCTTGGCCACTCCCATCCCGGAAGCTTGGTCCCGAGTTGGAACATTCGGAGACTCCGGATTTGCTCTGACCTCCCGATGGATCTCTGACATCCTGTGACTTACCTCTAAACCACTCCCCCTCCCAGTTCATTTATTGGAGTCACCCAACATCCTTCACAAATTAGTCACCTTCCATTTATAGTATGACTGTTGTCTTCTTTCCATTCAGTTGGCTAACCTCCTCTTACCCATTTCTCATTCCCATTCATCCTCCGGCCTTTTACTCTGCCCTTCTCAACCCGACACCTCGGTTCCCTGTTAAGGATATTGTTTGGGACCTTTTGGTATCATTCAGCACCTTTCTGTCATATCCATGCATACCCGATCCCAACCCGACTTCCGGACCTCCTTCTTCACCACCTCCAGAGTCCTACCCTACCGCTGTCCATTCTGATATCCACCTTCGGTCCTGGCACCACACCTCCTCTCACCTCCCATGCCACCTCCACTCCTCCGTCCCTCTCCTGTCCCATCTCCATCCGCTCCGATACCCACCTCGGACCAAACACCACCCCTCCCGCCACCCTCCTACTACTCCTCCTCCTACTCCTCCGCTCCCTCCTCACAACACCTCCACCCTTCCGTCATCCTCCTCTTCTCCCATCCACTCCGATACTCACCTTCGGACCTGACAACTCTCCTTTCTGCCACTCCTTCTCTCTTCCCTCTGGTCCTCTTCTGCCAACCTCCTGCCAAGTTATGACCCTCCGCCGCTGTCCCGTACTTCATACTTGGGCACCGCTCGTACCTTTGCTCCTGTCAGGGCACACCCGCCTGACCCTACGCCGCACCCTGCACCGTACCGCCCTACTCCGCTTCCCCGCTGTCACCCTTTGTCTCCTCTCTCCCCCTTCCTTCTTTCTTTCTATTTCCTTCTATGGTCGACTTCCCTTTCTCTATGTATCACTAACACACCTAACCCCACTCCCCCGATCGCCGCGCCTGCCGCGCGCATTCCCGCTCACAGAGCGGCACACCTCTGGGATCTCCCACGGAGATGCCCAGGGGAGTGTGGCTGTGTGCGGGGATGACGTGGCTCCTCCCACGTGACCCTGACCACATGTATATAATAGCACCTGGGGTGGGAACAGAAGAAGCAGCCTTCTTCTCAACTTCCCACTTCAGGTAAGTACTGTAGCTTCCCCCTTTTTAATGATAATCAACTTCCCACTTCAGCCTAAGTGGTCGGGGACGCTCACCCCGCGACGGGACCGCCGCTACGCATAGCCGACACTTGTCCCATCAAGTCCCTAGCGCCGGGACCTCGCCGCTTTCGGAGCTGTCCCTGACAGCTCCGAGCCTCTGTCATAGCTCCTACCTTGGACTTTGACTCCACCTCGGCCTTAGTCCATTGCATTGGTGACCTCATACTACATAAACACCATTGCCAATATTCCTCGGACTTTCAACCCTGCCTCCATAACCTCCATAAGCTCCACAACCTCCGAGCTTCATGGATCATCTTCGGCACTTTTGCCACTTGTAATGTATCTCTCACGTTTTCCCCTCATCCCTATTTGGACTGCTGCTTCTTCCCATTCTAGCCAGTTAGTCATCATCCCCACTTCCCCTCATCCTCCTGCCCCTCTGGGCCTCACCCTCCTTACCTCCTTTCGGATGTATCACAGGTTCTGCCTTATGACCTTTGGTACCGCTCCGCTTTTGTCATCCCTTTGTTCCCATTCAGATGCCTTCATTCCGATTCGGATCCCCTTTGTTTCCTTGTGCTTTCGCCCCCTCCATTATATATATCGGCGCTTGTACATACTCGTTTTAGTCCTTAGTCTAAAATCGACCTGAAATGCCCCCTAGAGACTTCCTGCTCATCTACTGTGAAATTAAGGACCAAATGGACAAACAGCAATGGCACAGCGCTCCACTTGAGTCGCTGAGGCCAAGGTCCCTCCTTGCTAAGTCTCTGGTTCCCCTCCGGAATCGTCTGCCCTCGCCCAGTTCTAACACTTTCGGTGTTTTCCATTATCACTCGGACTTTGACTAAAGTCCTTCCCATCCCTCCATTATAAATACTTGTAGATTAGAACCTGTAGTTCCCCAGTTCTAATCTTGACTAAATGTTACCCCAAGTCCCTCTATGAGTGAATCCCAACCCCTTCCTACAAGATACCTCAGACACATGAAATATAAGGACTAACTGAGACGTAATGGAGGCACAGTGTCAGGGCACACCTGCCTGACCCGGGTCCACCTGGACCCACCTGGCCACACCTCACCCACTACCCTGCTGTCCATCCCTCTCCTTCCTCCCTCCTCCCTTTTCCCCTCTCTCTTCTCTCTCTTTCTTCTCCTTTCTTTATTTCATTCTTCTCATCTTTCTCATCCTGTTTATTCCTTCTATCTACATGGACCACTTTCCTTTGTATCAATGTACTATTGACCTGTCCGGCCCAGACACCCCAGATGGCTTCCTGCTGTGCCCAGCACACATGCATGCAGTGGACACTCTCAGGATCCCCCATGGGGATACCTGGATGGCCACAGCTGTCTCTGAGGATGACGTGGCACCTGTCATGTGACTCAAGCCGCATGTACATAAATGTACCTGAAGTGGGAACCGAAGAAGTAACCTTCTTCTCACATTCTCCACTTCAGTCTGAGTGGCCAGGGACTGCTGTCCCTTTCCGGACCTGCCAGTACACACACCTGGTTTGCACCCTGCAAGGGCCCCTCTGCCGGGCGATACATCTGGACCCCCTCTACCCCGGACGTGTCCTTGACAGCAAAAGAAGGTTTCAACCTTGTCTCCCCCACCTCCCCAGCCATGGTGTCAGAAGAGCAGTATGAAGAGCTGCTGGCTCACTTCCAAAAGCTCCAAGCCATCGTGGAGAGCCAGGCCTGCAACCCCCCACCTGCACCAGCACCAGCACCTGCCCCTGTGCCTACCCCTGCACCTGCACCCGCACCCAGACCCAAACCACCCAAGGTTGCCCCCCCCCCCACTCCCTTCTCAGGAGCCAGCAAGGACCTCGACCATTTTAAGGCCAAGTGCAGAATCTATTTCCATGTTCACATGGCTGAGTTCCCCACCGCTGAAGGAGAGAATGAAGGAAGGTCAGTTGGGAGGTTCAAACGAGACCACCACCAAGCTGTTCCCTGGTTCTTTAGTTAGGATGGGGAAGTGTACTAGTGTTATTTATTGTAAATATAGTACCAATCCGAGTGTTTTGGCTAATTCTATTTTTATGGGTTAGTTTTAAAGTTCCTGGGAATTGACTTACAGATAAACCGAGCCCTGTGGAGCTGTTTCTTTATTGAAATTTCTTAATTTGTCTAGGTGTAATTCTGTGTAGCGTTGTTTAATTTGGATTTAAACTTGAATTTAATCTTCTACTTGGTGAAGTTTCAAAGATTCTATTCAGTTAATGAATTTGGATTGTGTCTGGAGTGTCCCTTGGGTTTGTTTTATTTTTGTCTTATTTTATTGCTTGTTTTAACAGTAGCAAGATAACTGTTTTGTGTTTACACTTTGAAATCTGGAGTGTTAACCAGCTCTCCTGTTGAAATATCTACTTAATATTTCTCTCCTTAATTGCTGCCTTTTACTACAGTGGCAATCTTAACTGTATATCACCTTTTCGCACTGGAGTGAAAACCAGAAATGCTTGAGAAAAATAATACTCTATTTTCTTACTTCTCTGAGGGGGGCGAAAAGTCGCAGAAAGGGTCTCCCTTTTATACTCCTTGGGTCGCCTTCCTTTTTCATGCTCTACCTTCTATTTACAGGATTTATTTACAGTGTATTTTTCTCAAACTGAATAAAAATGAAAATTTCACGCTATAGTTCTACTGCGCTTTTGCTGCACTGAACTGCGGTTCTACTGCGGTCAGACTGCGCCTAGAATCCTTATTGTCCTCCCTTGCCTAAGCTATTTTAATGGTTAATTGGAACTTGGCTGCACTGTATTTGTCGCAGTTACCTATTTCAAATTCCCTATATATACCATTAAATTTGCTATGACTCGATGATTCTGAATTCAAACTTCGCATTACTATGCGTACGGCTGTGCTGAGACCTTCAGCTGATTTATTCCAATTTTATTTAGTGACATTTAGTTAAAATGAGACTGAAATGGTAAATGAGTGAATTATTCAGGTTTAAAACTGAAAGAAAAAGTTGCTAGTAGTCAAGAATTACTCAAATGAATGTGTTATAGCTCTCCACTTCATTAGAACATCGTTCCCTAAAATTCCCGCCATGGTCCGTCATAGTTTAGTGGTTTTCGTGAATTTCGTTCATATTCCCTGATTCCCCTTTGTATTATCACATCCTAATCCTCCATATGTATTGTTTGTTGTTATAGTAGGTCGTCCTTGAAGATATCATATTTTTATGTATTTTATTTAGGACTCTGGACCTCTTGAAGCTGTCTTTCCACATGTTTTCAGGTTTCTAACTTCATGTCCTTGTATCTCATTCATTTCTGGATGTTTTCTCACGTTCTTGGTATCATAAATTTTTATTTATTCCCACCTTTCCAATGGTGCTAAGGTTGTGTCCTATTTCCTGGTATTCGTTGAGTTAGCAAAGGTTCACGCACACATTCAGTAATCACGTGCATCGTTCCCATAGTCATTTGTATGCGGGCACCGTTTTCGTTTAATTGTTCGGGATTTATGATATGCGCGGGTGTTTATTTCTTTCATATGGGCTTCTGTGATTTATTTCAGATTTTTCCCTCATGATCTAAGGTTGTTTTGCACTTTCTGTGCTTTGTTTTGACCAGGCTCTTCCTTATTTGGATGGAAATTGGTCTTCACAATCTGCTGAAGTGCGGATCTCGGTTCCGATGGCCGGTTCCCTGTGCATTGCCACCCTCATGTGTCATTATACATGATGTGGATTTCTATATTCCCGTCATGGGTGTAACTTCACAACGGCTGGACCGTTTGGGCTGAAAATTTGCATAACTATAGTTCCCCATTTTTTATAATTTCCGTGTAAATTTCGTTGTATGTTTTAATTATGGATCCTACGCAAACATCGTCTTTTCCCTGAGCTCGGACTTTTGATGTCGCTATTCCCGTTATTGGATATCTCATTAACACATGATCCTTTTATTATGAAAGTTTGGGAGGATTAAGATTAGATCCCTTCCTTTCTAATGGGCTATCAAGCTTGTCTCGGTCGTTACTGGTTAATCTTCGTGCTTGCCTTTTTAGACATTGTCCTCGTTTTGCAGGAGTTTTAGTCATATCTCCGTCGTTTATGGGTAGTTTCCCCTGTAATTACTCTCATTGGGTCCGTTTGGGGGACATCTACATTTCCTATTATAAACACGACTTTGAATTTTGCATTAGTTCCTGAGGAATCCTTGTTCCATGGTACTTCCATCCTTGGCTATGTGTGCGGACGTGGGAAAGTAGTTTCCATGGAGGTTCTCTGATTGTGTTTATAGTCAAATATTGGTCGATTGTCCTAATTCTTGGTTTAATATTTGCTATAAATTCCCCCGAGAATTCTGTCTCGTTGATGGTAAGCTTGAAGTATTTTTGCTATTTTTCTTTCTTTCGATTTATTGCATATAGTCATAATAATTCGTAAAAATTCGTTAAAATTCGTTAAAATTCGTGTCCTTCTGTTTTCGCATATCTACTTGTCGTATGAGGTTTTGTGATTTATCTGGCATATTTCCATAATGGGTTTCCATAGTGTGACCGTTATTTCTCCTACAGCGTACAGTCCATCCCCAGGTTCTACCGTGAGGTCAGGCTCCTTCGGAGCTATTGGCACCACCCTGAGCCTTTGGCAGGCAGGTGGGCAGCAGGACATGATGACCTTTTGTCGGGCCCAGTCCACTTCCAGGTTGTGGTGTGTCAACCATGAGTGACCAATAATGACTGACTGGCACCCCAAGTTGGTCACTGCAAAGTGAGCTCGCTCTGTGTGTTGACTGAACGTGAGGAGTGCCTCCACCTCCTCTGTGATGGATCCATTCTCATTTGGGGTGCCATCCACATTGTGGACCAGGATTGGTTGGGGTAGGGGGATAGTCTCCAGGCCATGCTTCCGGACGAATTCACGACTGACAAACATCCCTGTGGCCCCTGAGTCCAGGAGGGCAGAGGTGGTCACTGAGGCGAGAGAGGTGGTTGCAGTCAGTTTCACCAGAAGGTTGAGGGACCAGGGAGGGCGTTTGGATAGTATGTAGATTGCGGGTGGGGGAATGTCAGGGCACGCCCGCCTGACCCGGCCCCACCTAACCCGGTGCCCCACCATCCACTCCTCTTGACCTCCCCCCTCTTCCCCTTTTCTCCCTTCCCTTCCTTCCTCTCCTTCTTTTCTATTCTCTCTCCTCTTTATTCCTTTCTTATCACACGGACGACTTCCTTTGTATCAATGTACCATTGACCCGGCTGCAGCGTAACGCGCCCGAACCCGGACACACCGGACGACCCCCCGCACACCGGACGCTCCTAGGACCTCTTACGGAGGTACCCAGACGGAGGTGGCTGTGTGCTCGGATGACGTGGCGCTTCCCACGTGCCCTTCAACCACATGTATATAAACACAGCCTAAGTGGGAACTGAGAAGCAACCTTCTTCTCACATTTCCCACTTTAGGCAAGTAGCTTACACTTCCCTTGATAATGACAATAACACATTTCCCACTTTAGTCTTAGTGGCCAGGGACCCTTGTCTGCTTCGGGCCCGCTGCTACACGCGCTCGCGTCATACCTACCGGACCCTCAGCCTCGGGCGATACACCCGGGTGCTCTCGACCCCGGGTCGGTCCCTGACAGGGAACAGCAACCTCAGCCGAGGCGCATTGTGGGTGTGGCTCTTTTTTTCTTAGTGATCACTCGGTGTAACTTGGTTGCGCTGTAGTCCTGGAATTGCCATGGTATCTACATGCAGGTAGAGTGATGCTGGGGGACGACCGGGGCACATCCCTCACCGGTTGTCCTCCCGAAGAATCCTCAGCGGGTCTCTCCTCTCCTGCTTCCTCCTCTGCACGGTCCGGCCCCTGGGTGAGGGGGTGGTCCTTTAGCAGGTCTGCGATTGCCCGGAGGTCTTCCGGGGCCAGGCGGGTCATCTCCCTAGGGGCCTCCCCTTGTAATGTGGCCCGGGCCTGATAGGGTCTCGGCCTCAGGCAGTCTCAGGCTATGTGCCCTGGCCGATTGCAGTTATAGCAGGGTCCGATGCACCTCTGCTCGGTCCTGGGGGGCGGATGCGGTCCAGGTCCATGGGTTGGGGGCCGACTTTCGGGGCTGGGGCTGAGGGTGTGGATGCAGCGGGAGGGGGAACGGGCCCAGGAGGAGGTCGGGAGTGGAATGGGGATGGCTTGACAGCCGGGGGGCGGGCTTGGGCTTGGGTGGCTTGGAATCGTCGCCACTGACTGTCGAGGAGGGAGGCTTCACGCTTCCATTCTGCCCATGTCGTGGGCATGGGCCAGAGGCAATAGATGCTTTTGCGAAGGTGTGGGTGAAGGGCGTGCTCGAATCAGTCCACCAGAGCAACATCTCCCATTCGTGACACTGGGCCATGCAGCTCAAACTGCTGGATTAGTGTGTCTACCGACTCATTCCCTTGTCAGAGTGAGGCAAGCTTTTGACGGTGTAGGAGAAATAACGGTCACACTATGGAAACCCATTATGGAAATATGCCAGATAAATCACAAAACCTCATACGACAAGTAGATATGAGAAAACAGAAGGACACAAATTTTTACGAATTATTATGACTATATGCGATAAATCGAAAGAAAGAAAAATAGCAAAAATACTTCAAGCTTACCATCAACGAGACGGAATTCTCGGGGGAATTTATAGCAAATATTAAATCAAGAATTAGGACAATCGACCAAGATTTGACTATAAAAACAATCAGAGAACCTCCACAGAAACTACCTTCCCACGTCCGCACACATAGCCAAGGATGGAAGTACCACGGAACAAGGATTCCTCAGGAACTAATGCAAAATTCAAAGTCGTGTTTATAATAGGAAATGTAGATGTCCCCCAAACGGACCCAATGAGAGTAATTACAGGGGAAACTACCCATAAACGACGGAGATATGACTAAAACTCCTGCAAAAACGAGGACAATGTCTAAAAGGCAAGCACGAAGATTAACCAGTAACGACCGAGACAAGCTTGATAGCCCATTAGAAAGGAAGGGATCTAATCTTAATCCTCCCAAACTTTCATAATAAAAGGATCATGCGTTAATGAGATATCCAATAACGGGAATAGCGACATCAAAAGTCCGAGCTCAGGAAAAAGACGATGTTTGCATAGGATCCATAATTAAAACATACAACGAAATTTACACGGAAATTATGAAAAATGGGGAACTATAGTTATGCAAATTTCCAGCCCAAACGGTCCAGCCGTTGTGAAGTTATACCCATGACAGGAATATAGAAATCCGCATCATGTGTAATGACATGTGAGGGTGGCAATGCGCAGGGAACCGGCCATCGGAACCGAGATCCGCACTTCAGCAGATCGCGAAGACCAATTTCCGTCCAAATAAGGAAGAGCCCGGTCAAAACAAAGCACGGAAAGTGCAAAACAACCTTAGATCATGAGGGAAAAATCTGAAATAAATCACAGAAGCCCATATGAAAGAAATAAACACCCGCGCATATCATAAATCCCAAACAATTAAACGGAAACGGCACCCACATACAAATGACTATGGGAACGATGCATGTGATTACCGAATGTGCGCGCGAACTTTTGCTAACTCAACGAATACCAGGAAATAGGACACAACCTTAGTACCATTGGAAAGGTGGGAATAAATGGAAATTTATGATACCAAGAACGTGAGAAAAACATCCAGAAATGAATGAGATACAGGGACATGAAGTTAGAAACCTGAAAATGCGCAGGAAAACAGCTTCAAGAGGTCCAGAGTCCTAAATAAAATACATAAAAATATGATATCTTCAAGGACGACCTACTATAACAACGAACAATACATATGGAGGATTAGGATGTGATAACACAAAGGGGAATCAGGGAATATGAACGAAATTCACGAAAACCACTAAACTATGACGGACCATGGCAGGAATTTTAGGGAACGATATTCTAATGAGGTGGAGAGCTATAACACATTCGTTTGAATAATTCTTGACTACTAGCAACTTTTTCTTTCAGTTTTAAACCTGAATAATTCACTCATTTACCATTTCAGTCTCATTTTAACTAAATGTCACTAAATAAAAATGGAATAAATCAGCTGAAGGTCTCAGCACAGCCGTACGCATAGTAATGCGAAGTTTGAATTCAGAATCATCGAGTCATAGCAAATTTAATGGTATATATAGGGAATTTGAAATAGGTAACTGCGACAAATACAGCGCAGCCAAGTTCTAATTAACCATTAAAATAGCTTAGGCGAGGGAGGACAATAAGGATTCTAGGCGCAGTCTGTCCACAGTAGAACCGCAGTTCAGCGCAGCAAAAGTGCAGTAGAACTATAGCGTGAAAATTTCATTTTTTATTCAGTTTGAGAAAAATACACTGTAAATAAATCCTGTAAATAGAAGGTAGAGCGTGAAAAAGGAAGGCTACCCAAGGAGTATAAAAGGGAGACCCTTTCTGCGACTTTTCGCCCCCCTTAGAGAAGTAAGAAAATAGAGTAATATTTCTCTCAAGCACTTCTGGTTCTCACTCCAGTGCGAAAAAGTGATAGAAACAGTTAAGATTGCCTCTGTAGTAAAAGGCAGCAACAGTAAGAGAAGTAAGAAAATAGAGTATTATTTTTCTCAAGCATTTCTGGTTTTCACTCCAGTGCGAAAAAGTGATATACAGTTGAGATTGCCACTGTAGTAAAAGGCAGCAATTAAGGAGAGAAATATTAAGTAGATATTTCAACAGGAGAGCTGGTTAACACTCCAGATTTCAAAGTGTAAACACAAAACAGTTATCTTGCTACTGTTAAAACAAGCAATAAAATAAGACAAAAATAAAACAAACTCAAGGGACACTCCAGACACAATCCAAATCCATTAACTGAATAGAATCATTGAAACTTCACCAAGTAGAAGATTAAATTCAAGTTTAAATCCAAATTAAACAACGCTACACAGAATTACACTTAGACAAATTAAGAAATTTCAATAAAGAAACAGCTCTGCAGGGCTCGGTTTATCTGTAAGTCAATTCCCAGGAACTTTAAAACTAACCCATAAAAATAGAATTAGCCAAAACACTCAGATTGGTACTATATTTACAATAAATAACACTAGTACACTTCCCCATCCTAACTAAAGAACCAGGGAACAGCTTGGTGGTGGTCTCGTTTGAACCTCCCAACTGACCTTCCTTCGTTCTCTCCTTCAACAGGCTGTGGCTTGTCGGTTTGGGTCTGCAAACATAGAGTCGAGTTCCTCTGCAAAGTCATCAAAGGAAATGGCTGGGGCTCCTGGGGCAAGGAGGGTGTTGATGCATTGGGTGGCCCATGGTCCAGCAGTCCCTCCTTTCATGTATGACAGGACACACAGGACTTGGCTGTGTTCGTCTGGAAACTTGGCATGGTGCATGCTCATGTAGAGTCTGCACTCTGCTTTGAAGCGGTCTAGGTCATCTTGTGACCCAGAGAAGGGGGTAGGGGTGGCTACTTTGGGTGGCCTACAAGCCGGAGTGGGTGTAGGGACTGGGGCTGGGGCCGTGGGTCTGGTCTGGGTGGCCAGTCGGGCCTGGAGATCTTGGAGCTGGCGGGTCAGCTCCACTATCTGATCTTCCAGCGACATTAGGGGAAATAGAAGTAGGTTGAACCCTTCTTCTGCTGTCAGGGCTCAGTCCTTGATTGGGGACAGCCTGACCTCGGCCCTAGGTGTGTGCGGTGTTCCGGGTGGCTGGGCACTAGACCCTGTCCTCAGCTCCTCAAACTCACTGAAGGGACTAAGCGGGGACTGAGTTGTCATGTATTACAGAGGGTAACTACAACTTGCCTAAGCAGGGACTGAGTTGAGAAGAAGGGTAAGTTTCCCTATTCCCCACTTGGCTACTATAAAGGGAAGTGTACTGTACAGTTCGTAACGTGACTCTGGGTAGAAGCCGAGCATGTTCCCGTGACTCGGAAAAGGTGTCACATGGGTTAAGGCGAGTTGCTCGCCTTGACCCACGTGATTCTTCCTGCGGGCTCACATGCGGGCTGAAGTTGTGAGAGATATGTAGGGATGGGGAGGTCTGGGAAGTGGGGGAAGTCTGAGAGGGTGGTTCTGGGGTGTGGTTGGGTGCCCTGACAGTGGGGTCAGGGGCCAATCCCTGACACAACCCTGGTTATTCGGATACCCGTTGATCAGAGTTGTGATCCTTCCTTCCAAGATCCTCCTAGTCTTAGGAATCAAGTACCAATCCCACATGAAGGATGAACGCTGGGATGTCAACCCTAAGAAGGGGATACGCCTGCCATTCACTCATTAAGGATTTCCCATACCAGTTCCACCAAGACTCACTCCGCTCTCGTCGTCCCATAGGAGTTCCACTCTTTTCCAAGGACTCCGGGATAGACTTCAGACCTGCACAACCATCACACCACTCCTAGTAAAGGACCCTCCGAACTTAGGCTTCTTCATTTCGGAGATTGCTAGGTTATAGAGGAACTCCTCACTAATGTTCCCTCGGATACTTTGAGAGGTCTTCCGGACCCTTCCTAGTATCATCACCCCGGAATCCCTGGAACCACTGGTTACACACCAACCCCACTCGGTATCCCCGAATCCTCCATGTTTCCCACTTTCCCTACTACAACCCTCAAGGCTCATTTCCCAGCCTCTTAAGGATATTCTAGACACCGGTTGTTCATATCGGCATTCATGATCACTTCCAAGGTCATATGCTAGAGGTTCCATTGATTACAGTCCCCATCCTCTCTAATTTTTACTGCTCAGAACCAGTTAGGGACACCTCCCACCTTAGTACCCGATTCATAGGTCACACTCAGGTTGCATGGTACAAAAGGGGGGGATGTCATTCATTAAATCAAAAAAAAAGAAAGAGAGGGATGAACAATGTACAACGGAGTAGTTAAGATTTTATGGACAAAGTGTCAGCAGTACTGGGTGAACCATTGGCTGTACCGAAATGCTCACAGGAAGTACAGTCCACCTCGTCCTCTGGCTCCTCCTCATCCCCAATCTCCTCAGGCACCATAGCCTGCCTCCCACCTTCTTCAGGCTCATCTGTCAGGGACAGCTCCGAAAGCGGCAAGGTCCCAGTGCGAGGGACTCGAGGGGACAGGTGTCAGCTATGCATAGTGGCAGTCCTGTTGCGGGGCGAGCATCCCCGACCACTCAGTCTGAAGTGGGAAGTTGAGTTATCATTAAAGAGGAAAAGCTACTGTCAAAAACCTGGATCGTAGGGGGAAAATGTGTGAGTCCAAATGCAGGTGGGGCTCAACTAGAGGGGATCTGAGAGCTCCGGTAGTGGACCGAAGCTTCTCCAGGAAGCCCAGTTCTGCTGGATGGTACAAGAGGCTCTAAGAAGGACATGGCCTCAGTGACTCGGAGGGAGCGCTGTGCCTCCGTTACGTCTCAGTTAGTCCTTGTATTTCTTATGTCTGAGGTATCTTGTAGAAAGGGGTCAGGATTCACTCAGAGGGACTTGGGGGAACATTTTAGTCAAGATTAGAACTAAGGAAAATGTCAGGGCACACACCCTGACTAGCCCGGACCCGCTTCCACCTGCTGCGCTTCCCGCATGCTCCGCGCGCCGCATGCTCCGGGCTCGGTTCCTACCCCTTCATGTGACTTCTGGGTATCCCCGGAAGTTTTGCTGATATTGTGGCCACTGTGGGAAGATGAGAAGTTAGCTTCCTTCTCATCTCCTTACCCACAGTAGATTGTGCCCTGGATAGGGCTGGCCAGACCTGAGGCTGTGGGCCATGGGGGAGGGTCATGGGGACCCAGGAGTCGTCCCCTGACAGAAAACTACAGGTTCTAATCTACAGGCATTTATAAGGAGGAATGGAAAGGACTTTGGTCAAAGTCCGAATGATAATAGAAAAACACCGAAAGGTGCCAAATGATACTGAGAGGTACCAAAAGGTCCTGAACAATATCCTTAACGGGGAACCGAGGTGTTGGGTCAAGGAGGGTGGAGTAAGAGGCCGGAAGATGAATGGGAACAAGAAATGGGTAAGAGGGGGTTAGCTGACTGAATGGTAAGAAGAAGATAGTTGTGCTATGAATGGAAGGTGACTAATAAGTGATGACGTTCGACCGCAAAGTCGTTAAACTAGGAAACAAATGCAACCTAAGTAGAATAAGAAAACAGGGGAGACTGCCAGTAACAGGAAGAGAGGCAACTCAGGCAAACTAGTACAAACCCACCGGCCCTGCAAAAGCGGGACCACCCTCACTACACCATAGTGAGCCAAAAGGACCCCACTCACCTGCCGGGGTGGTCGAAGCCTAGAACAACCTTCCAGCAGTCCTCGAAACTTAGGACCCCCCCTAACCAATAAGACCACAAAAAAAAAAAAAAAAAAAGAAGAAAAAAGATTTAAAAAAATTAGACACACCCAGCTACTACTGGTCAATCCCCCCCAAAACTATACAGCTGAAACCGGAGCAAACCAGACCCACATGTGCCCCGACAAACCCCTTAAGAAGCAAAGCCCCACCATATAACTGTCAGGGACGCGTCCGGGGTCGAGAGGGCCCGGGGGTAATGCCCGGCACTGAGGCCGTCGCGGGGTGTGGAGCGGGCGTGCGTACTGGCGGGCCCGATCCGGGACAGTGGTCCCTGGCCACTCAGACTGAAGTGGAGAATGTGAGAAGAAGGTTACTTCTTCGGTTCCCACTTCAGGTACATTTATGTACATGCGGCTTGAGTCACATGACAGGTGCCACGTCATCCTCGGAGGCAGCCGCAGGCATCCGGGTGTCCCCGTGGGGGATCCCGAGAGCGTCCACTACATGCGCGCGTGCTGGGCACAGCGGGAAGCCATCCGGGGTGTGTGGGCCGGATGGGTCAATAGTACATCGATACAAGGGAAGGTGGTCCATGTAGATAGAAAGAAATAAACAGGAAGAGGAAGATGAGAAGAATGAAATAAAGAAAGGGGAAAGAAAAGGGAAAAGAGGGGGGAGGAGAGGGAGGAAGGAGGGGGGAGGGGGATAGACAGCGGGGAGCGGGTGTGGTGTGGCCGGGTGGGCCCGGGTGGGCCCGGGTCAGGCGGGTGTGCCCTGACAATAACCACCGACCACGTAAGCCCCTATGCCGACTGCTCACCAGCAACCTAACCACACCGCAACCCCAGTGACCAGCACAGGCCACAAACGCAATAGAGAGGACTTCATCACCTCCGAAACACCAGTCCCCCCCAGAAAAGAGCGAAAAATGGCACAGACTGACCAAAGCCAAATGCCCGAAACCAATAGGGATGGCCCCTTCATGCCCACCCCCCAGTCAAACCTGCAATCAGAGTCCTAGCGACACAGACTCCCCCAGCAACCCCAAATCTGACTGTAAACAGAACCCCCTCTCCGGAAGCCATGGAGCTGTCTCAACCCCGCAGAATCATGTACATACCCTCAACCTCACCTGAACCTGAACCAGCCCATGCCATGAACATCACCCCCGCACCCGGGCCCTTTGACATGCCAAATGACACCCTGGTTGAATACAACACCCATTCCCTCCCGGTTAACTTCGACTACAAAGTCCTAGGAATGCACAGCTCACACCTCCGCCTCAACGTCACAGATGAGGCCCTTGAAGCCTGGAAACAGATTAACAATCACGCAGTAATCATCATACCCACCTACATGGCATTCTCCCTCACGAAAATGCAAGAGGCAAAAGACCATGCCTCTACCTTCATTAAAAGGGCCTTCCCCGACTCAGCAAACTCCATTAGCACCATACCGGCTGCCAACGCAATTGACACGCAAGGTGATGACCCGCTCCCCTGGGGAATACTGGTAGATGGCCTAACGCTCCGTGACACCGCCACCATCCTACACCACCAATTCTGGCTCTCTAAAGCCTTTAGCTTCATTGCATACCCCGCTTCCGACTTCACATCTGATTGGTTGGGGAACTGGGCTTTTGCAGCCACAACCAAAGACAGAGAAGCAGTCCAAACGTGCTTAAAGACCACCCTCAGCCACCCCTACTCGAAAATAGGAAGGTACCTCATTGAAAATGTCCCCGACGAACTTGAAAGACAAGCCATAATAGAATCGGCCCGAGTAAGACCCCTCAGCGTCACCACCCACAGCACCACAGCAACCCACTGGACATTCCTAGTCAAGTCCCTGCACCCCAAAGATGTCATAAAACATGGCTACTGGATCGATGCAGCGGAAGCCACGGTGTGGTACCACCTGGCTATCTTGAAGGGTGCCAAAAGAAATCCCCCCAAACCCTGCAGGTCCTGCAAAGGACGCGACCACTCAACCCTCCAATGCCCCCTAGCGGAACTACCTTTCTGGCAAGAGATCATCACCCCGGACAAACTGAATGACGCCGTCAGGGCCAACGCCGACATCGCCTTGGCAGCTGAACAAATCGGTAACCAGAACCCGGAGAACATGGAAACCCACACATACTACAGGGGCAGAGGTAGCGCATGTGGAACACACAGAGGAAGAGCCACAAGACACAGGGGATACCGTGGTAGACACCCTACTGGAACGAGAGGTAGATACGCTATGTAAATACCGCCCCATAAACCCCCCAAAAAAAAAGTTAACCCAATCGCTACAAATACCAATCCCAACCCTCATGACCCAAGAACCTAGTCAGGTTCTCAAACTGACTAAAACCCCAACATGACGAAGCACAATAAATCCAACACAACACCGGCCCCTCTGGAACCCCACGGAATCCCGGAGGGGAGAGTGGTGAAACCGGCACCACCTGATAGTGCTGGCCGGCATATCAGCCCCAAACCACAAGGTCCCCCTTCATCCAAGCTTGGAGGTGAAGGGGCCGCAAAGGCAATCCAGCCTCTCCCCCATGCCTTGGCCACAGTGGGTAGGGGGGCGAGTACCATGTGAGCTGTGGCACAAACACAAACAGGAACATATGACTCCCCGGACCAAATGAACAACCCAGACCCCAAAGTAAAAACCACCCCAGTAAACAGCCCTCTAAGACTCAGAGGTGGGAGGGACCCCCCGCCACAAATTGGGCAGATTACAATAGGCACCCTAAACATCAAAGGCGCCAATAGCTGCAACACCAGAAACAAATGGAACCTAATCATGAACAAAATGAAAAAAGATAAAATTGCAATACTATGCCTATCTGAAACTCATACAGACGAAACCCAAGAAGAATACCTAAATAATAGATATAAGACAACCCACCACATACTACACTCCTACAACCCAGAACACCCCAGAGCTGGTGGTGTAGCAATAATAGTAAACAAAGACATCATTAAAAGCGACCCTACCCTCATGGTAAACCTGATACCAGGCTGAGCACTCCTGACAAACCTAAAATGGACGCAGGAAAACCAATTAAACATTCTAGCAATCTATGCACCAAACATGACATATGCCGGACACGAGAATACCGAGTTTTGGAACAGAATTGACAGCCTCACAACCCACATGGAAATCAACCTAATGCTAGGAGACTTTAACATGGTTGAAGACGCAATTGACCGACTCCCCCAACACTCTGATGCCGAGGAAGCAATAGAGGCCCTCAGGAAAGTTACTAGCGCCCACAACCTCAGTGATGGATGGAGGAAAACAAACCCGGCACCCACACAGAACTTCACATTTGGCCACACATCGGCAAACTACCTGTCAAGAATCGATAGAATATACACGACAAACGACATCTTAGAGAGATCCTCCACTTGGGAAATAACAGACCCCGAGATCCCCACAACGGACCACCAACTAGTAACAACAAGCATTTACAACCCCTACACCCCAGTGATCGGACGAGGCCGATGGGCAATGCCTAAATACCTGATAAATGACAAAACATTTATAACAGAAGTCGAAAAACTCGGGAACGAGACCCTCACCCAGATAGATAACCAAAGCACCATGAACACCCAACAGCACCTCCAACATTTCACCCAGACCATTGCAAGCCTAGCAAGAAAACTCGGTAAGATAAAATCAGAAAAAATGAACTCCACAATCAAGAAACTCATGAGAAGAAGAGACAAGATCATTACAAACCTCAACCCCCAAAACCAAACCAAACTCCAGATAGACCAAAAACATATCCAAACACTAACAGAAAAAATTAATGAAACAGAAAAACAAAGACACGAGAAAATAAAATCCCACTCCAAAGCCAACAAATGGCTCCTAGCAGAATCCATTAATAAATACTGGTGCCACTGGGGCAACGAAACAAAACCAAGAGACACCATAACAGGACTAGAAAGAGACACCATCCCACAAACCTTCACCTCAGACCCCAAAGAAATGACCGAACTAGCTGCGTCCCACTACAACTCAATCCAACAAAAAGACCTCAACATCCCCGAACACACCAGAGAAAACTGCATCAGAAAAACACTAGAAAATGTCACGAAACTCACCAACCAGGAGGCAAGGGAACTAGGAAAACCCCTAAACCATGACGACATAAGCTTAGCACTAAGACAATCACCGAACGGGAAAGCCCCCAGCCTAAACGGTATACCAACGGAGCTATACAAAAAACTAGACAATAGGTGGAGGTTGTTAGAATTGGGCGGAAACGGATGACTCCGGAGTGGAATCGGAGACTTAGCATGGAGGGACCTTGGCCTCAGCGACTCAGGCGGAGCGCTGTGCCATTGCTGTTTGTCCATTTGGTCCTTAATTTCACAGTAGGTGAGCAGGAAGTCTCTAGGGGGCATTTCAGGTCGATTTCGGACTGAACCAAAACGAGTATGTACAAGCGCCGATATATATAATGGAGGGGGCAAGGTACAAGGAAAACAAAGGGTAACCGAATTGGAACGAAGACGTCCGAACGGGAACAAAGGGTAGAGGAAGCGGAGCGGTACCAAAGGTCATAAGGCAAGACCTGTGATACATCCGAAAGGAGGTAGGGAGGGCGAGGCCCAGAGGGGCAGGAGGATGAGGAGAAGTGGGGGTGATGACTAACTGGCTAGAATGGGAAGAAGCAGTAGTCCAAATAGGGATGAGGGGTAAAGGCGAGAGATACATTACAAGCGGCAAAAGTGCCGAAGGCGATCTGCGAAGCTCGGGGGTTGTGGAGCTTACAGAGGTTACGGAGGCAGGGTTGAAAGTCCGAGGGATATTGGCAATGGTGTTTACGTAGTTTGAGGTCACCAATGCAATGGACTAAGACCGAGGTGGAGTCAAAGTCCGAGGTAGGGACTATGACGGAGGCTCGGAGCAAGGGTACGAGCGGTGTCCGAGTATGAAGTACAGGACAGTGGTGGAAGGTCGTAACTTGGCGGGAGGGTGGCGGAGGAGTACCAGAGGGAGGAGAGAGGGGAAAGGTAAGGGAGAAGGAGTGGCGGAAAGGAGAGTTGTCAGGTCCAAAGGTGAGTATCGGAGCGGACGGAGATAGGGGAGGAGAAGTAGAGGTGGTGTGAGGGGTAGAAGGAGGTGTGTTTGCCAGGACCAAAGGTGAGTATCGGAACGGCAGCGGTAGGGTATGACTCCGGAGGTGAAGAGGGTGGAGGTCCGGAAGTCGGGTCGGGGTCGGGTATGCACGGATATGACAGAGGTCCAAGAAACACAATGATAAGGGAAGACTCAACATCGTAAAACTACTCCTCAAAACCGCAAATGATATAGAGGAGCATGGAATCCAGGTGTCAGGGCACACCCGCCTGACCCGGCTCCACCCGGCCCAACCTGACCCGGTACCCCGCCGGTCCACCCCTCCTTACCTCCTCCCCCTTTCCCTTCTTCCCCCTCATCCTCCCTTCCTCAGTTTCTCCTTATCTTACTTCTCCTTTATTCTCTCTTTATTCTACACGGACGACTTTCTCTGTATCAATGTACAACTGACCCATCTGCAGCGCGCCCACCATGTACCCGGCCCGGGCACCTCGGGCGACTTCCCGCTGTGCCCAGCATGCGCGCCTGCACCGGATACCCTCGGGATCTCCCACGGAGACACCCGGGTGGTTACGGCTGTGTGCGAGGGTGACGTGGCACCCGTCATGTGATCCAAGCCGCATGTATATAAACGAACCTGAAGTGGGAACCGAAGAAGTAGCCTTCTTCTCAACTTTCCACTTCAGGTAAGTAGTACAATATTTCTCCTTTAATAATAATAACAACTTTCCACTTCAGTCTAAGTGGCCAGGGACCGCTGTCCCACATCGGGCCTGTCAGTACGCACGCCCGATCCGCCCCCCGCCAGGCTCTCGGTCCCGGACGTTATACCCGGACCCCCTCGACCCCGGACGAGTCCCTGACACCAGGCACCGGAAATCCTAGAAGGCTGGATATGCCCCATCTATAAAAAAAAAAAAGACAGAAGATCAATAGTAAACTACAGACCAGTGTCAGGGCCCGGCCTCGGACTTGGAGGCTCCCTGACCTCAACCCCCATCTGGCCTGTCCTCACACTATGCGGGGCATGAGATGTATAGTAAAAGGAAAGATAATATACACTTGCCTATGCGGGGCATGAGATGAGAAGAAGGGTAAAGGTCTCATCTCCCCGCATGGTTGCTATATAAAGGAATGGGTCACATGCCCACAACTATACAGCTCCTAGAGTTGTGTAGTGTGACCCGGAGGGAACATCCAGGTGGCAGTGCCCAGTAAGCGTGGGAACGTTCTGGGCGAGTTGCTCGCCCAGAACTGTGGCTGTGACCCATGGGAACATTCTGGGTGAGCTGCTCGCTCAGAAAGTTCCCACGCTATCCCGTGTGCGCATGTACACAACACACAAAGGCAACAACAAGGCAACAGTCAAAGAATAAAAGGGGGTAAAGTAGGTGGGGAGTCCGGGGCACCCTAAGGCAGGGTGCTGAACCCTGACAACCAGTCACAGTACTTAATGCAGAATATAAAATAATAACAACGGCCTTGATGAACAAACTACAACCCATAGCCCCCAAACTCATAAACAAATGCCAAGCGGCATTCATCAAAAATAGAAGTATTTTCGACCAGATAGACCTGGTAAATAGGATGATAGAACTGTGCGAGATCATCAGCCAAGACGGAGCCATCATAGCACTAGACCAAGAAAAAGCCTATGACCGCATCAGACACGACTACTTATGGAGAACCCTAAGAGCCATGAACATACCAAACAACCTCACAAACACCATTAAAGCGCTGTACAGCAAAGCCAACACAAGGGTTATCCTGAATGGCCACACAAGCAAAAAATTCCAAGTCATAAGAGGGGTACGCCAAGGAGACCCCCTCTCCTACCTATTATTCAACATCGCAATTGAGCCGCTATCGGGAGCAATCCGAAATGCAACGAACCTTAAAGGCCTAAAGATCCCAACACCCACAACAACCCAAAGAGCTATCCTCTCCCTCTTCGCTGACAACGCTGCAGTCTTCCTCTCCAGAGATGACAGCCTAGAAGATCTACACACCATCTTGGAAGAATGGTGCATAGCATCAGGGGCGAAATTCAATAAAGACAAATCAGTAATAATCCCAGTAGGATCCATAGAATACAGGGAAAACCTCATTACCCACCAGAAGATTAATGAAAACCACCCAACACAAATAGACCAGGAAACCCTGATCCTAAGAGATGGACAATCCACACGCTACCTCGGGGCCCAATGTGGCAACAAAGTGACCAACAATAACCTGTGGCCTAACATCCTAGAAAAGATAAACAAAAAACTAAACACCTGGGAAAAAGCATACCCAACCCTCGAAGGGAGAAAACTGATTGCCCAGATGATCATAGGGGGAATGACGCAATTCCACACTGTAGCCCAAGGAATGCCAGCGAATATAGAAAGAAAACTCGACAAACTTACCAGAACCTTTATATGGGGATTGGAAGCCCCCCCACCAATAAACACAATCCGCATGATGAGCCCAATAGAGGAAGGTGGCAGAAACATCCTACACATCCCCTCTAGAAATGAAGCCATAGATATAATGAAACTGAAACGTATCCTAGAGAACACCAACATAAGACCCCTCGCAAGCACAGCTGCGGAAACAATAATCACCCTAGCCACCCCATGGGAAATCCTATCGAAAGAGGAACAGGACCCTAGTATCACAAACATATTCTCCCAACGCTTATTCCCTAAAGAGAGATACACAAGCAAATCTATCCCCAGAGAACTAAAGAGAATTCTTAACACCGGCTCAAAATACAACCTAAAATTAGAGGCCCCATACTTCACCGACGAAATGAAACTAGACCTACCCGCATGGCACCATATAGGGAAAAGGGATGACTCAGCCTACAGAGAAAGAGGCCCAATGGAAAAATGTCTAAGAAAACACCATGAATGCTACAAAACAGGTGACTTAGTCATACAAGCGAGCTACGCAGAAAAAAGAACCCACAAACCGAAAAACAAGAACTGCCCCTGCTCAAAATGTGTAACCCTCAGAACGAAAGGATGCAAGAACCCGGACTCCTGCTACACGAGAGCTGAGAAAATCCTAAGTAATATAAAATTGAAGTTCAACCCATATGACCTGGAAACCCCAAAGTTAGCGATAGACAATGAAGACAGAGAAAGCATAAAAAGATACGCCATAGGAAAACCTGAAGAAATAAAAATATTCGACAACACCCCATCAAATAACAACGACACCTTAGCAAACTTCAGGATCTTCATAAACAAGAAAGAAAGACAAAAGAACAACTCACCACCCCAAAAACTAAAATTCAGCAGACAACCCCAAGACACAACTGTATACACAGATGGATCCTGCATAAACAATGGCGAAGCGACAGCCAAAGCCGGGTATGGGGTCTGGTTTGGGATGAACGACCACCACAACCAAGGAGAAGCCATAGACGCTAGCCTAACCCAATCAAACAACATTGCAGAAATGGTCGCGATTCTCCACGCAATTAAATCCACCCCTAGCAATGCATGCCTCCACATAAAATCGGACTCAGAGTGGTGTATCAAAACCCTAGGCCCCGATCTCCCTGGCATAGAGGACCACGACTATGTGAGAAAAAAGAACATCAACCTAATAAAAGAAGTCGTGAGCCTCCTAAGAGATAGATCAGCCATCACCACCCTCAAATGGATAAAAGGACACTCAGGTATCCCTGGAAATACTGAAGCAGACAGACTAGCCACAATAGGTGCAACAAAAAGGCCTGTAGCAAGCAACACTGTAATATCGACCCACCCCAACCACCCCCGCTGCCCAAAAGGGGCCAGGCTAAGATCCCTAACCCAAGCGGCGGCCCTAAAACTCATAAAAAGAGAATTAATGAAAAAACACAACAAAACCAACAATACTGCCACGAGAAACCTGAATAAGATCAGATCCACGCTCTGCGAGCTAGAAAACGGGGAACCCACTGATGAAAGAATATGGCAGGCCACCCTCAAGAACAAAAGGGACATACCCACCAACATCCGCAACTTCCTCTGGAAAGCAATCCACAGCGGCCATAAGATCGGCGATTACTGGAAGAAAATCCAAAACTACGAACACAGAGGTGAATGCTCAAAATGCTCAAAAACCGAGAACCTTGACCACATACTTTTCAAATGTAAGCACAACCAAAGCCAGACCATCTGGAATATAATCGAAAACCTATGCACAAAGAAAAGAATCAAGTGGCCAAGAAACCTAAATGCCTCACACATAATGGCAGCACCGCTCTGGAACATAAAAAACGAAGAGGGACTCACCAAAAAAGGAGACACCAGAGCCCTAAAAACCCTCCTACTTGAGGGAGCATGGCAAATACGGAAAATATGCTGCCACAGAGTAATAAACAGCACTGAAGATCACGAAATCAAAATATCCGCGAAAGAAGCCCACAACAGAAAAAAGTCAGCCCTAAATGACAGACTTCAAAACGACAAAATCCTCACCAACACCAAAAAGTATGGAACCAAAGCCCTGCCTGAAAAACTTGTCCTCGAAACTTGGAAGCACCTAATAGTCGAAAACAAAAACACTCCTGCTAACTGGCTAAAGGCCAGTGGGGTTTTAGTGGGTATTCCTGATCCCCCGGATCGGTGGGAGCCCCACACTCATGTGATGTATAGTGCGTAAATGCATTTCCCCACGGTGGAGTTACAGGATAAGGACCAAGTGCAAAGAGCACCAAACAAGGTGAGACCAAAGCAAAACCAACTACCATAACCACCCAGGGGACACCCCCTACTCCCGAACCCCCGGTAGTAAAATCTACCCAGCGCAAGCTACGGAGGGTTCCACCAAAAAAAAAAATAAAAAAAAATAAGTGATGATGTGAGTGGGGTCACCGAAGGATGCAGGTAGCTCTGAAAGCGGAGTTACATATCCGAGGGATGTTGGGTGACTCCAATAAATGAAATGGGTGGGGAAATGGTTTAGGGGTATGTCACAGGATGTTGGAGATCTGCTGGGAGATCAGAGCAAATCTGGAGTCTGTCAGAGACCAGGTTGAGACAAAGGAGAGTCTCCGTGGCAGAGGGCTTCGGCCTCAGCGACTTGTGCCAGGAGCGCTGTGCCAAGTAACACGTCCGTGCCCTAACTTACTAACTGGCAACCAGAACTACAGGGGGTAAACTCTAGTCGATTTTATTACTGGAGTGTAACCTATGTACAAGTTGGATATATATATGGTTACAGCGAAGATGGGTCTGCAAATGGTGGAGCCAAGCCGAGCCGAGCTAACGGGGTTAAACATTAGCCGACTGAATATTACCGACAAGTCGGGTTATGGGGTTAATGGAAAGGCAGGAGATAACCCGGGGGTGGGAAGGAGGGATGGGCCTGAAGCTGGACTCTGCAGGGCAGGCGAGTGTATTGCCCAACAGAGGCGGGAGTGCGCTAGTGGACATCGGAGCTGTCCAGAAGTCTTTGGGGCTCCGTACTTAGGGAGGCGTAGGTAATAAATTGAAAGGAGGGGGTGGTGACCATCGAGGGGTACCGAGGGGGTTGCGGAATACAGGGGCTCTGAGGTTAGTGGAGAAGGAGCGGAGGTAGACCGGAGGAATCGGAGGGACTGGAAGTCGATGGCCAGGGATGGATATGACAGAGTCTCCAAATGTTCTGACTTGGGGCCAAGGTTCCGGGATGGGAGTGGCCAAGGTTTGGTGTGCTGCAAACAGGCCGGAGCTGAGACAGTTAGGAAGGAAGGTGACTTGGGGAGTGGGGAGTCATGGTGTAGGGGATGGTGAAGTTGTTAGGAAGGTGTGGTGTGGTGGGAGTGCGCAGGGTCGGGATTCCGGGATATGACAGCTACAGTACTTACCTGAAGTGGGAAGTTGAGAAGAAGGCTGCTTCTTCTGTTCCCACCCTAGGCGCTATTATATACATGCGGTCAGGGTCACGTGGAGGAAGCCACGTCATCTCCGCACACAGCTGCACCTCCCCGAGTGTCTCCATGGGAGGTCCCAGAGGTGGCCACTCAGTAGGCAGGAGTGTGTGCGGCACATGCAGCGATCAGGGGAGTGGGGTTAGGTATGTAGTGGTACATGGAGAAAAGGGAAATCGACCATAGAATAGAAATAGAGAGAAAGGGGGAAAATGAGAAAGGAGAGATGGGGAGTGATAGCGGGGGAAGCAGAGTAGGGCAGTATGGTGCAGGGTGTGGCACAGGGTCAGGCAGGTGTGCCCTGACATCACCCCCCCCTTTAAGCTGCTTCGCCTCGAAGCAGTGAAGGAGAGAACAAAGGAAGGTCAGTTGGGAGGTTCAAACGAGACCACCACCAAGCTGTTCCCTGGTTCTTTAGTTAGGATGGGGAAGTGTACTAGTGTTATTTATTGTAAATATAGTACCAATCCAAGTGTTTTGGCTAATTCTATTTTTATGGGTTAGTCTAAAGTTTCTGGGAATTGACTTACAGATAAACCGAGCCCTGCGGAGCTGTTCTTTTATTGAAATTTCTTGATTTGTCTAGGTGTAATTCTGTGTAGCATTGTTTAATTTGGAATTTAACTTGAATTAAATCTTCTACTTGGTGAAGTTTCAAAGATTCTACTCAGTTAATGGATTTAGTTCGTGTCTGGAGTGTCCCTTGAGTTTGTTTTATTTTTGTCTTATTTTATTGCTTGTTTTAACAGTAGCAAAATAACTGTTTTGTGTTTACACTTTGAAATCTGGAGTGTTAACCAGCTCTCCTGTTGAAATATCTACTTAATATTTCCCTCCTTAATTGCTGCCTTTTACTACAGTGGCAATCTTAACTGTATATCACTTTTTCGCACTGGAGTGACAACCAGAAATGCTTGAGAAAAATAATACTCTATTTTCTTACTTCTCTGAGGGGGGGGGAAAAGTCACAGAAAGGGTCTCCCTTTTATACTCCTTGGGTTGCCTTCCTTTTTCACACTCTACCTCATATTTACAGGATTTATTTACAGTGTATTTTTCTCAAACTGGATGAAAAATGAAATTTTCACACTATAGTTCTACTGCGCTTTGCTGCACTGAACTGTGGCTCTACTGCAGTCAGACTGTGCCTAGAATCCTTTTTGTCCTTCCTCGCCTAAGCTATTTTAATGGTTAATTAAAACTTGACTGCGCTGCATTTGTTGCAGTTTCCTATTTCAAATTCCTCATATTTACCATTAAATTTGCTATGACTCGGTGATTCTGAATTCAAACTTCGCATTACTATGCGTACGGCTGCGCTGAGACCTTCAGGTGATTTATTCCATTTTTATTCAGCGACATTTAGTTAAAATGAGACTTGAAATGGTAAATGAGTGAATTGTTCAGGTTTAAAACCGAAAGAAAAAGTTGCTAGTAGTCAAGAATTACTCAAAAAAATGTATTATAGCTCTCCACTTCATTAGAATATCGTTCCCTAAAATTCCTGCCATGGTCCATCATAGTTTAGTGGTTTTCATGGATTTCGCTCATCTTCCCTGATTCCCTTTTGTATTATCATATCCTAATCCTCCATATGTATTGTTCGTTGTTATAGTAGGTCGTCCTCGAAGGTATCATATTTTTATGTATTTTATTTAGGGCTCTGGACCTCTTGAAGCTGTCTTCCTGCACATTTTCAGGTTTCTAACTTCATGTCCTTGTATCTCATTCATTTCTGGATGTTTTCTCACGTTCTTGGTATCATAAATTTTCATTTATTCCCACCTTTCCAATGGTACTAAAGTTGTGTTCTATTTCCTGGTATTCGTCGAGTTAGCAAAAGTTTGCACGCACATTCGGTAATCACATGCATCGTTCCCATAGTCATTCGTATGCAGGCACTGTTTCTGTTTAATTGTTCGGGATTTATGGTATGTGCAGGTGTTTATATCCTTCATATGGGCTTCCATGATTTATTTCAGATTTTCCCTCATGATCTAAGGTTGTTTTGCACTTTCCGTGCTTTGTTTTGACCAGGCTCTTCCTTATTTGGACAGAAATTGGTCTTTGCGATCTGCTGAAGTGCAGATCTCGGTTCTGACGGCCGGTTCCCTTCACATTGCCACCCTCATGTGTCATTAAACATGATCCAGATTTCTATATTCCCGTCATGGGTATAACTTCACAACGGCTGGACCGTTTGGGCTGAAAATTTGCATAACTATAGTTCCCTATTTTTCATAATTTCCGTGTAAATTTCGTTGTATGTTTTAATTATGGATCCTTCGTAAACATCGTCTTTTCCCTGAGTCCGGACTTTTGATGTTGCTATTCCCGTTATTGGATATCTCATTAATGCGTGATCCTTTTATCATGAAATTTGGGTGGATTAAGATTAGATCCCTTCCTTTTTAATGGGCTATCAAGCTCGTCTTGGTCGTTACTGGTTGTTCTTTGTGCTTGCTTTTAAAATGTTGTCCTCGTTTTCCGGGAGTTTTAGTCATATCTCCGTCGTTTATGGGTAGTTTTCCCTGTAATTACTTTTATTGGGTCCGTTTGGGGGACATCTACATTTCCTATTATAAACACGACTTTGAATTTTGCTTTTGTTCCTGAGGAATCCTTGTTCCGTGGTACTTCCATCCTTGGCTACATGTGCGGATGTGGGAAAGTAGTTTCCGTGGAGGTTCTCTGATTGTTTTTATAGTCAAATCTTGGTCGATTGTCCTAATTCTTTGTTTAATATTTACTATAAATTCCCCCGAAAATTCCGTCTTGTTGATGCTAAGCTTGAAGTATTTTTGCTAATTTTCTTTCTTTCAATTTATCGTGTATAGTCGTAAAAATTCATTAAAATTCAGGTCCTTCTATTTTCTCATATCTACTTGTCGTATGGGGTTTTGTGATTTATCTGGCATATTTCCATAATGGGTTTCCATGGTGTGACCGTTATTTCTCCTACAGTGGCTGGGCAGTTCTCCTTCTCTCTCCCCAGGGTGTGGGGGTGCGTTCGATGGAAGTCCTCAACTAGGTTGGAGGTGTGGGTCAGGTGGTTGCATGTGAGCCATTGGTTTTCTGAGTGTGGCCAGCCTGTATACTTTACCAGGTACCGGAGTTTTTGGCGTAGCCACTTAGAGTCCAGGATTTTCTCGACCTCATACTCCTCTTCTCCATCTACGAGGTCTGGGCCCAGGCAGGGGTCAGCAGGGCGTTCCACGATTTCATCAGGGCAGTGCAGTCTGATGTTCGTCATGGATACAACTGGGTGGATCCCTCTTTGTCAGGCAGTGAGCCGGAGTTTGACGGCAGTGGGGGAGACGACTTTAACGATCGTGAAGGGGCCAGTCCATTTATGGTCTAGCTTCTTGGTTGGGCGATCAGTTGTGTAATTCTGGGTGCTGAGCCAGACACGGTCGCCTTCTTGGTACGTAGGGGCCACCTCGTGGTTGCGGTCATAGTAGCGGGCCATCTCGTCCGCCACATGCTCCAGCGCCGCTTTCGCCTCTTCCTGCATCGTCATCATCCTCGATGAAAAGGTGTCAGCAGCTTCTACCTCAGATGTGCGTGTGGGCTCTGTCCCCATCCTGGGGTGTTGGCCGGTATCGAGCTCAATAGGGGTATGGCGAGTGGAGGAGTGGACGCGGTTGTTATAGGCGAACTCCACTAGGGGGAGCCAGTCTGCCCAATCATCTTGGCGGTGGTTGACAAATACCCAAAGGTAGGCTTCCACTTTTTGGTTTACTCGTTCCGTCTGCCCATCTGTTTGGGGGTGATAGGGGGTCGAAGGGGTGAGCTTGACGCCAAGGAGGTCTGTGAGTTCTTTCGAAAAGCATGAGACAAAGGCGCTCTCTCTGTCACTGAGGATTTCTTCCGGGAGGCCGTGGTGCTTCTGAACGTGTTCAAGGAAAAGCCGTGCAATTCCTGCTGTGTCCACTGCCGTCACTGTTGGAATTGCATGGATACGTTTGGATAGGTGATCCACTAGGACCAGCACAGCATTGTAGCCCTTCGACTTGGGGAGTTCTCCAATCATGTCCACCGAGATCACTTGCCAGCGGTGAGCAGGGATCTTGTTTGGGATGAGCTTCCCCACTTTACAGGAGGGGAAGGATTTGACACGGTTGCAGGTGTTGCATCCACGTATGTACCGCCCAACATACTCCACCATCCGTGGCCACCAGTAGTCATGGGAGACAAGTTCCAGGGTTTTCCACCACCCTGGGTGCCTGTCAGAGTACCAAGCTGCTCGGTCTCTAAGTCAAGGAATCCAGAGCTCTCGCTGGAGCTGAGACCGAAAGGGAGAGGGTTGATTTCAATGGGGGAACCTGATAGAGCGGGTTGTGATGGAGATTCCAGCTGAGCAGCAAGGGGGAAAATGAGAGAAGAAAGTTACCCTCCCCGCTTGCTACTCAGGAAATGATAAGGTCGGGGTACTTGACAATGCGGGGCCGCTTTACAAGAGAGAATATATTACATGTCTGTGTCAGTCCGGGGATAGTGATCGGGCAGTGCTGGTCTGGGGTTGATGTGTCATCAGTCATGAGTAAACAGTCCAGACCTGGTTGTACCCTGACATCACCCCCTCCTTATGCCACTACATCTCGGAGTGGTTGAGGTTGCATGTGGAGCAGGAGCGGAAGGGTGATGCTGATGGAATTCTGTGATGAGGTCTGGGGCATTTCGAATGTCACGATCAGGTATCCAGCTGTTTTCAGAGTTGGGGTAGCCCTTCCACTGGACAAGGTAGTGGAGTCAACAACGAATGTGCTTAGAGTCAAGGATTTTCTCCACTTTGTACTCTTTGCCCCCATCAATGATAGTGGGCCCTGGTTCCGAGTGCATAGGCGTCCTGCTATCTCATCTGGTTGGTACTTACGAACATCTGAGACTGACACAACAGGGTGCATCCGGTATCCCTTGGGGAGCTGGAGTTTCAGCGCAGCTTGTGTAGACTATCTTGAGGATTTTAAAGGGATCTAACCATTTGTGTTCTAGTTTCTTGGTTGGCCAACCGGTTGGGTAGTTACATGCACTGAGCCACACTTTCTCTCCTTCATGGTATTCCAGTGCTTTGTCCCGTTTCCTATCATAGTACTTCAACATCTCCTCAGCTGCATGTGTTAGGGCTGCTTTTGCCTCCTCTTGCATTTGTGCCATCCATGATGCAAAGTCTCCAGCTGCTTCTACCATTGTAGACTTAGGGGGTTCTACCCCCATATGAGGGTGTTGGCCTGTGTCAAGTTCGAATGGGGTGTGATGAGTAGCTGAGTGTGTCATATCCATACAATCCTGACCTCCACTCCGGGCTCCCGGAACTCCGAACTCCGACTTCCGGAGCCCTACTTCCCTTCTGTCACTTTCTCCTTGCCGACTCCCAAGAGGTTATCCCACCTCCGGCTCGGACACCCCCTTCGGTCCGACTCCGGAACATTCCGGGTCCGACCCCAACCTTGACACCTTCCAGACGAGTACACAAAACCTATGCTCCTGACTCCGGACCTCCGCTCCGGAATCCCGTTCGTGTCTCCGTCTCCAGAACCTCCGGTCTTAGCTCCGACCTCGGACTTTGACCCCACCTCCGCTTATACCCATTGTATTGGTTAGCTCATTCCATTTAATTGCCTTTGCCAATATTCCGGAGTTTAACTTCCGAGTTCGGACTTTCCGGACTTATGTCGGACCTTGCAACTATAGTATTGCTCCATTCAATTCCGCTATACTCCCTCATTCCTATTTGGGCTGCTGCTTCCTTTCTATTCAGTCAGCTGGCCATTCCCCACTCCCATCCTCCTTCCTTCCTCCTTGGGCCTTGGCCCTTCATTCCTCCTTTGAGAAACACCATTGAGTCAAACCCTTGACCCTCAGTGTTGTTCCTCTTTCCATCTCCCTTTGTCTCCTTTCGTCCTACCCTTGTTCCTTTTGATTCCAGACCCCTCCTTATATACAATGTACATAGTAACTTGTAACCTCAGTCCAAAATTGACCTGAATTCCCCCCAAGAGACTTTCCCTCTGCTAGATCCGAAATTAGGGACCCCCAGGACAACCAGCAATGGCACAGCACTCCGCTTGAGTCGCTGAGGCCAAGGTCCTTCCATGCTAAGTCTCCGATTCCACTCCGGAGTCGTCCGAATCTGCCTGGTTCTAACAGAGTGGATATGATTGTTATGGCTAAATTCAGCAATAGGTAGCCAGTCTGCCCAGTCATCTTGCCAGTGGTTTACAAAGATCTGAAGATATGTTTCAATCTCCTGATTGACTCGTTTGGTTTGCCCATCTGTCTGAGGGTGATAGGCGGTGGATGGAGTAGGCTTGATACCTAAGAGTTTACTTAGTTCTTGAGAGAATTTGGAAATGAAAGTGGTTCCTCTATCACTGATAACCTCATCTGGGAGACCATGGTGTCGCCACACATGTTCAAGGAAGAGGCAGGCTACACCTGCAGAGTCCATCTGAGTGGTGGTGGGTATGGCATGTACTCTCTTCAACAGGCGATCAACCACTATCATAATTGCATCAAACCCTCGGGATAGGGGGAGCTCTCCTATGATGTTGACTGAGATAATCTGCCAGCGTCGGTCTGGGACTTTGTTTGGCATGAGCTTCCCAGTCTTTCAAGTAGGGAAGGATTTCACCCCTTGGCAGGTGTCACATCCAGATACATATTTGGCGATGTAGTGAGAGAGCCCTGGCCACCAGTAGTTCCGAGACATGAGTTCTAATGTCTTCCACCAACCAGGGTGTCCAGCCATTGGAGTGTTGTGATGGGCATGGACTATGTCATGGCGGAGAAGGGGGTCCTGGGGAACATAGACCCTTCCTTGATAGAGCATAAGCCCTTCATGTAGCTCCCACCCTAGAGGCACCTCAGGTCCAGATTCTAACTCACGGGTTACGCTTGCAACGGAGCCCTCGATCCTTTTGCACCTTCTGATGTGCTGCAGGAATCCCTCCTCTTCTGCTGGGAGAGAGACAGCCGCTGCAGCTCGGATGCAGAAAAGGTCTGGGCGTAGCAGTGTGACCTCAGAGTTGTCCTCTTCTCCTTGTGGGTGGTCTGCTTGTCGTGACAGGGCATCTGCTTTCTGCATGAGTCTTCCTGGTCTGTGTGTGAGCATGAAGTCGAAGTGAGAGAGATGCAGGGACCATCGGGCTTGGTGTCAGTTGAGTTTCTGGGCTGACCAGAAGTAGGAGAGGTTTCGATGGTCAGTGAAGACTTCAAAAGGTTCTGCTGCTCCTTCCAGGAAATGCCTCCACTCGTCCAAAGCATGGACTATTGCAAGCATCTCTTTGTCATGGATCTGATAGTTCCGCTCAACGTCATTCAGACTTTGGGACATAAACCCTACTGGGTGGTACTGCCGATCTTCTTGGAGCTGAGAGAGAACAGCTCCAGTCGCAAAGTTAGAGGCATCACACTCTAGTTGGAAATGCCCTTTGTCTGAAGGGAAGACAAGGACAGGGGCTGAGGTGACAGCCTTTTTCAAGGTGTCGAACCCTTCTTGTTCCTCTCTGCCCCATCTCCAAGGTCTGGACTTCCACATCAGTGCGTTCAGGGGTCTGGCAATTTCAGAGAAGTCATGGATGAACTTCTGGTAGAAGTTCACAAATCCAAGGAAGGATTGCACATCTTTGACTCGTTTTGGGACTGGCCAGTCCATGATGCCTCTGATCTTTACTGGGTCCATCTCTACCTGATTCTCTGATATCACCAGCCCTAGATACTCTATCTGGGTTTGCTCAAACTTGCATTTCTCTGGTTTGAGGAAGAGTTTGTGTCTTCGCAGGGTGGCTAGCACCTCCAGGGTGACCTGACGATGTTCTTCAAGAGTCGATGTGAAAAGTAGGATGTCATCCATATAACAGATGGCAACACCTCTGTCAATAAACTCTTGGAGAATGTCATTCATCATCGTCTGGAAGGTTGCGGGGGAGTTGCAGAGACCAAAGAACATAACCAAAGGTTCAAACAATCCTCGGTTGGTGTCATATCTGTGCATACCCGATCCTGACCCGACTCCTGGACCTCCTTCTTCACCACCTCCAGAGTCCTACCCTACTGCTGTCCATTCCAATATTCATCTTCGGTCCTGACACCACTCCTCCTCTCACCCCTCTTTCCACCACCACTCCTCCATCCTTCTCCTGTCCTATCTCCATCCGCTCCGATACTCACCTCAGACCAAACACCACTCCTCTCGCCACCCTCCTCTTACTCCTCCTCCCACTCCTCCACTTCCTCCACACAACACCTCCACCCTTCCGTCATCTTCCTACCCTTCTCCCATCCGCTCCGATACTCACCTTTGGACCTGACACCTTTCCTCTCCTCCACTCCTCTCCCCTTTCCTCTGTTACAGGAATGGGTTCCGGGGAACCCAACCTGAGCCGTTCGGCTCACTAATGGAGGTGGCTGCGTAGCCATCGGAGGGAGAGCGGAATGGGATGAGTGTCTGGCAGTGTAACCTGTGGGTTGGCCAACGGTAACTTGGCGCTCCTGGGAGCGTACCGGTAGCGAGTATGACATGGGCTCCTTGAGGGAGCCACCTGGCTGTCTGCTAACGGGGACTTGGCGCTCCTGGGAGCGTGCCGGTAGCGGGTGTGCTGGGAGCAGTTGGCTAGCGGTGACTTGGCGCTCAATGGAGCGTACCGGTAGCATGGGATACTGGGACTCCCAAAGGGAGTCACCCAGTTGGTGGCTATCGGTGACTTGGCGCTCATGGGAGCGTACCGGTAGCGAGGGTTGTTGGGGAAAGCGGGCTGGTGGACCAGTGCACGGTAGTGAGTGACCGTGGGAAGTGGGACCCGTGGGTGCGGGGCCAGACATTCTGGAGCTGCCTGGACTATATCCCTCTCCTAAGGAGGTGGGATAGGCTACAGTTCCTGATAGGGAACTTCTGGTTGGATGGGAGTGACCACTCAACCACCTGGTGGACTGGTGGGAGCGGGCAGCAGGAGGTTGGGCATGGGAATGCCCTCCTCGCTGTGGTTTTGTCATGGAGAGGAGGAATAGGGAGGTGGACATGGTTCCAGGGTTACAGGTTGAGTTTACAGTGGTGGCACAATGGTGAGGATGTTACAATCGCGGTACAAGGTTTTTGGGTTATGTATTTGATAATGATCAACATCCTCGGCATTTGCCTTTACATGTCATATGACTGGTTTCTATCTAATATCAAAGTCTCAATGGTCAAGGGAAGTCCCTTGAAACTTAACAATTCCCCCAGCCAGCACCAAAACCCAGTGGGAAAGCTTGGCATGGAGTTTGACAGAGAAATATAATGGAGGGCAGAGACAACCTACCTACTTGCAGTCACGGACCATAAGAATCTAGTCCATCTCTATAACATCGCCCCCCAGACTCTTATGGGCCAGTGTGCAAGTCCAAAGGGGCAAGGTGGTAATGCCAGACTGGTACTCCATACTCTAGGTCACCGAGTGGAGCCTTGTCGATTTCATCTCTGAGGAAGGGAACTTGAAAACGGCATTGTGGGTGTGGGCTGGGCTCCAAATGGTTCCGGTTCTAAGGTGAGGCCTCACAACTGAGTGGCAGCACCTAGCCCAAGTCCACTGGTCAGTCCGGACTGTATGATCCTGTGTGAAATTGTGCTCTGGTCATCCTAGCTTTGAAGGAGGCAAATGGTTTGTAGGGCCGCTTGACCAGAAATCCGGCTCCTCATGTGGGACTTCCATGCGGGATCGGATTGACATGGATTATAACAGATAGGTAAGTCTGCCAGACCAATTGACAGTTGACTACATCATATCTCAGGGGTCCGGCTATTCTAGCAGGCAGTGTAGCAGTGAGCGGAGTGAGTACATGTGCTTGGGAGATACCCCGAAAATATATGAGATGTTATGATGAGAGGGCGGTGCATCATGGGATGCGGCGTATGCAGAGGTTTAGCCAAGGAGTGCTGAGAATGTCCGGGAATATTCAGCAGGTAGAGAGGACATATCGTGGTCGACCAGCACAAGAGCGTCGATAGCGACACCAACATAAACACATTGGCTTGAGTGTGAACTGTGGTTGGGTTTCCCATCGACCAAAGGACCCCTTCGCTACAGCCAGTCGCTTAATGATCCAGGTGGGTACAGGGATTGGCCACAACATTCCTTGGTGGGGCCGGGGATGACCAATAACTCGGGTGAAATCGCACCGAAACCGGCGCAAGTAGCAATGTGAGTGGCTTGCATACCAAGATGCAGGGTGTATCGGGAAGGACGGCCAGATGTTGCTATGAATTGGGAGTTTCAGAACCGTGAATCGAACCAAACGGCACTGTTCCAGATCGAGACAATTTGGCGGCCCTGACAACGCATCGGGATGTCTCCCAACGAGATCTGCGAGGAAAGAGGGCATAGGCAGGTGACTTCCCTAGCCAGGCGGCTGCCAAAGGCATCCCTGACATTGCGAGGGTGCCGTAATGTCCCACAAGTTGGGTAAACGACACTCAAGATACACCTCTACGACCTGACTTCCCGGTTGGGTGCACAGAGAACTACGTGGCATAGTAACTCCTCTTCAGCTGGCGGTGATCGCGACCCCTCCGGTTGACTGTAAACTCGGGTAGACGAGGTCCTCTCCACTCTACACCCACGTTTGTACGCCTGCGAACTATTGTCAGCAACAGAGTCCTTGATGTGTGTGTGGGCGAGGATGCAGATATGCGGCTAGCACACATCTGTCCACAGACGCTAGGTCTCGACCAGGCTACCGAGCGACAGTGGGGACGTGTCGATATAGTCTAGTGCTAAGAGGTAGCAAACTGTGTCGGCAAGAGCAGGTGGTCCCCTCCAGACGAACGACTCGGAGGACATGAAGAGGCCGTCGGAACGAGGAGCCTTGCTGGCTTTCATGGATGCATTTGACAACGCTCACTTTTGGTGGCGAATGTAATGAGGGCGCGTACGGGTTTTCATACTGTAATGGTGCGCGTTCCTTTCCTCGTTGATATCCTGTCCTGTAAGGATCGTAAAATAGCGCGCAAACGAGCCTTTCGGTGCGCGTCGACTCTGGCATGGGCGGAAGGTTCATAGGGTTCGGAAGAAAGGCGCTCTAGTATAAGACCGCCTGACCCAAGGGACGTGGCAACGACTGGGTTAAGCGCTAAGATACGTGTATGGTACAATTTTTGGGGTGGGATTAGCCTCCGCCGGGAGGTGACCACCGATGGTTCGGGACTCGATGAGTCTGGTCGTAATTGAGACTGCGATGTAAGAATGTTTGGTGCAAGAAAGCACGGGAACTGCGTGACTGCTAATGCTGGATGCGGATAGAACGATAGCAATTGGGCAGCAGACAAAGGGTAGCCCACTGAGCTGGTGTCAGTCGAAGGTGCAGACAGCTCCCCTCCACGACCAGAGGTATGAGGGTCCCCAGGCCGTCGGGAATTGTGATCGGCAGCTCCTGATGCGTCTTGACTGTACTGCGAGGTCTAACTCCCATCCCAAACCACTGACGCTACCCAGCGAATTTCGATCGGCCATGGCTGCCTCCAGGGTTAGGAATGGGCGCTGAGAGAGAGAGAGCACGGAGAAGAACTATGACAGAAGGTTTCGAACTAAACATTGGTAAATAGGTTCGTTGGACCGCGTTCGCACAGCAACCCATGTGGGAACTGAGGTGGAGACCAGGGGTCTCAGCGGTAGCTCGGGGAGGAGGAGGGAGAGGTTAGTCCGTTTAATACACTTAATCCCAAGTTGGATCTTTCATCCCCTGTATTGAGCGAGTACGAAGACGGGGCCTCGCCTATGACTTGTCTGGTGCAAGTAACCTTTCGGGTGATCCTCTGGCGGTGGTCCCGACCTCCTGGGAATCCAGTCACTGAGCCTCGGGGACTTGACGCCCTTTCACACACACCGGGCCCACCTGGCAGGAATGCAAACGACCAAACGGTGGGTGAGTGTGCAAGGACACGGGAGGATTGTGCTGGTTTGGAGGCCGGTTGAGATGGGCCGGTCTTCTCGCAGTATGATGCTGGGGTAGCAGGAGTGACCTGACTGGGAAAGGGATTCTTCAGATTGATCGGATGATGAGACCCTTTCAGAGAGTGCATCGGGACAACTGGAATCGGCTGATATGATGACCTGGCTATGGGCGCAAGAGTACCTGAGGGCGCTGAGATAAACGGGCGGTTTGCGCGAAAAAAAAATAGGCGCCACTGCAAGCCTTCGGGCTGAGTCTTGACGTAGGTTTTCTTGCCGGCACTCGGGCTCGTACTGTTATGTCTATAATGCCCCATAGACGATATTGGTCTCCGGTCTGAACAGCCCCATGCAGCGCGTAATCCATCGGGCTTGGAATAATCGGGAACAACCTGCAAGGTGGGGACGTCCTTCCCACTGACATCATCGATCGGGCCCGACATATAACCATTTGCAGTGGTGGTCTGAGCGAAGATCTGAACTGCTTCGCATAACGGTTCAACGAGGGTACAAATGGGATGACATAACCCATTGAGAAACCTGTCCAATGTGAATTTGGCTTCAGTTTGAGGACGCGAGGTTCTTCCTTTAGCATATAATCGTTCCCACACCGATGCTGACGGCAGAGAAGCAGGCAGACGTGCAGGAGACGACTGTCACGATGACTTGGAGGCGAGATGTACCATGTCCGGTGGGTACAACATTTCACGTGGATGGTGCCACGGTGCACGCGTCGTGCTTACCATTTCCAAGCACAATGACAAGGTGTGTATCCATTTGTGAAGTCCAAGACGCGACCTGGGCGGCTGTGCCAGGAGTGGCTCCGTGCGCTTCAACTCATATTCTGGCTCCTTTTGCATATGCGAACACGAGTCCCAGCCGTCAATGGGTGAGGCAATTGTGAGATGGCCGCCCTTGACATCAGGGACGTAACCTAGCCACATCAGCGTCATAACCCGAGATCCGCCCAGACGGGAATAAGTCGTGTAGATGTTGCATATGGGAACTTTGTTGAGAGCCTGAGCGCCCGTATAGGCGGGGCGCGTAATCATTCGGCATGTCGTACCAGTAGGATTAGTCGCAATCAGTGACCCGGCACTGACTGAACGGTGCGGGCCGAGCGAGTGTCCCCGCTTGTGAGGGCGTCGTGAATAAGCTGCCAAGATGTCCAACAAACCCAGCGAGAGTAATACGTGACATACTAATACGCATGCTGACTCTGGAGGGTGACCAACAGGAAGGTCCAGCTGATCATGCAAGGACACATTGACCCTGCGTCGCGCTGAACTGGCAGTATGCATTGCCAACGAAGTACAAACCACCACTAAACCAGGCAGACACTCCTGCTGGAGAAAATAGTACGTAACTACAGCTGGAGGGTCCGAACGGACGTACGAGGAAGCTGGCCCAGCCGCATGGTGCGTCATCCCGGGGGAATGCCTCGCGATCGGCGGGGGGGGATTTGACCATTCGTGAGAGGATGCAATCTCGACGGTACGACACACTGAATTAATGAACTGCTCTGTGGTCAGTGAATGTGCTGCCGCCGGGCGATGTAACGCGAGCCAGCTCGCCAACTCGAGTGGGGAATGCAAGGGATCCGCTGGAGAGTCCGACTGAACTAGAGGAGACGTCCGCTCACGATTCCAACCGTCGATGGGCGAGGTAATTGGGAGACGTCCGCCCTTGACCTTGGGGTCGTAGCCAAACTGCATCGATATCTTTGTGGTTCTCTCGGGATTACTCGATTCCAGCCAATGAGAGTTCCCATTCTTATGCACAATCTGAGTTCCACCCAGCCGGAGGTCAGACGTGTAGGTTTCTTGGCTGGGACCTTTGTTGAGAGCGGGTTCACCTGTGAGGATGATGAGTTGCCCTTCAACCTGAAAGGATTGACATGCTGAACCGATGACGTGTATCGGGATTAGCGGATGGATTGCCGTCGAACGATATGGTCCGTTCAAGCGTGCTAGTCTGGGAAGTCGACGCTCAGGGGCAGCTGGAGAATCCGATTGGTCATGCGATGATGCCAATTTGATTGCACAGTGCGTCAAATCGATGAAAGATGTCGTGGTTGGTGTGCATGTTGCCACCGGGCGATACAACACATGCCAGCTCGCTGACTCGAGCGTGGAGCACGAAAGGGCAGCCGGCTGACCAGGCGATGTCATTGGCTCAATCACTTGACCCACCAAACCGAAGGGACCCGTTGTAATTGGCAAACCAACCACGGCTGAGTAGCGCAATTCGCAAGAGTGTTTTAGCTCGCATGGGTGATGTGGAGGATTTTCCAGAGGATCCAACTGGGCAGGCGAGGACAACAGTTCATGGGTCCAGCCGTCAAAGGGCGAGATAATTGGGAAACAATTGTCCTCATCAGCAGCGTAGTCTGGCCACATTAGTGTCACGATCTGAGTTCTGCCCAGCTGGGGTTTGGACGCGTTGACTTTGCAGCTGAGAGCTTTGTTGTGAGCCTGAACACCCATGCTGACTGAACGTACGATCGCTTGATGCGTCGAAACAATAGAATTCGTCACAATTGGCGATCCAGCACTAGCTGGATGGTACGGATCATACCAGTGCCCCAGCTCGTGAGGGTGACGCGAATAAATCGATGGGTCATCTGCCCCTGAGAGATTCCGCACATACAGGCATACCAGCTCAGTAGGACGACGCAACTGATCGGCCAGGGAGTCCAACTGGAGAGACGCTATGGTCAACAGACGGACCACCATTGAGTGTACTTGTGAGGGCGTCAGCTCGATCACCTGGCGCGCTACAGTGTCGGTATGCATCATGCATGGTGAGTAGGCCATGGGTGAGTGTTGCAGTTCATGTGAACACACTAGCTTGGGAGGACGACGCAAAGGGGTGAACGGAATATATGACTGGGCGACCATTAACGTTGATTTGACTACACAACCCGCCGAGCTGATGTGGTGCGCTATGCTCAATGCGTGGACCGCCCCTGAACGATCCAGTACGGGCGAGCGCGAGGGCTTGGAAGGATGATGTGCAGGAGCAGCGGGGGAGTTTAACCAGACGAGCGATGATGTCGGCTTGGCCGACAGACACGTCGAGCTGCCAGGGAACATCGCCATGGATGAGCGGGTGGCAGTTAAGCTATCTGGCTCATTCAAGCACACTAGATCCGGTGGGCGCCATGAGGGTGCAGCCGGGCAATCTGATTGGGCCGTCGGGGACTTGGATGATGACTCGACCACATGACGTGTCAAACCAGCGACACACATCGCAGTCGATGACTTGGCAGATATGGAGCCGTCCGGCTCATTCGAGCGTGCCAGCTTGAAGGGGTACCATGAAGGTGTCGCCAAGCAGTCCAACTCTGAGTGGTGCGGTGCACACAAGCGTTCTGGCTTGAGAGGACAATCCGATGGAGCGGCTGGACGAATTACCTGGGTGGATGTTGACGCCTGCTTGATTGTGTAACGTATCGTCCCCGTGGCGTGCATCATAGTCGATGAGCTAGTTGCAACTGATCTGTCTGGCTCATGCGGGCACTCTAGCTCACGTGGGTAATACGAAGGAGTAGCCAGGCAATCTGACTGAACAATCGGGAACGTCGATTCAGCTATGCGACGTGTTGAACTGGTGGATTGCACCACACTCGATAAACAGGCCGCGACAGAGTGACGCAACTCGTCTGAATGTATCAACTCGGGTGAACGCCGATCAGTAGGGAAACCTAGTTTCGATGGGCCAGCTGGTTGATTCGGTGAACCAGCCTGAACCGAATGAAGGGGTTCAAATGGGCGTGCTGGCTGGAATGAGTGCTGCAAAGGGGCAGCGGGTCGACCCAACTGAGTGTATGAGGACGACGTTTCGGCCTCATGGTCGGTTGGACCAACGAAGTGTGTCGTGCTTGTTGAACGAACCACAGCTGGACAAAGCCACTCTGACGGACATGCCAGCTCCAGTGAATGCTGCGAAGAAGCAACCGGCTGGACTGGCTGGGCAGTCAGGCGCTTGGACGTCAGTTTTCGTGGGAGTGTTGGCTCCAGTGGGTGCTGCGAGAGAGCAGACAGTCGGTCCATCTGGATAGTCGGGAGCATCGACTCTACCGCGTGCTGTGTCAAGCCGTCAAGGTACTTTGCGCTCGATGGATAGGGTGCGATTAGATGAGACAACTCGTGTGAGCATGATAGCTCGGGCAGGCATTGTGAAGGGTCAGTCGAGAGGTTCGACTGAACGGGCAAGGACAAAAGCTCGACCTCGTGACGCGACGGACCAACGGAGCCCATTGTACTTGTTGAACGGTCTGCAGCCAGACAATGCCCGAATGGGGACATTGGACCAAATGAGTGCTGTGAGGAGGCAGCAAGTCGATCCAACTGAGCGGGTGATGACAACGATTTGGCCTTGCGACAAGTTGGGCTAGCGAAGCGCCCTGCGCTTGATGAACGAGCCACAACTGGATGAAATTGCTCGAACGGACGCGCCAGCTCAAGTGAGCACTGCAACGAGTCTGCTAGCTGATCTGACTGTACAGTTGGAAGCGATGACACGGCTGTGCGATGTGTCGAAACATCAAGGTGTGCTGCACTCGTCAGACATGACACGTCTAGGCGGAGCAACTCCTGTGTGCGTGATGACTCAAGCAAATGTTGTGGAGGATCGGTCAGATGGTATGAGTGGGCAGGCCATGGCAATGTCTTGGCTGCATGATACGTCGAGCTGACAGAGGATGTTGCCATGGATGAGCCGGTAGCAATTAAACAGTCCAGCTTGTTCGAGCACGCCAGCTTAGGTGGGTGCCCTGAAGGTGCAGCCGGACAATCCAACAGGGTAGTCGATGAACTGGCCAGTTGATCCGATTGGACGGGTAAGTATGATGGTTCAACCTTGCGATGCATCAAGCTGGCGGAGTGAGTCGTGTCCAGTGAACTTGTCTTGATCAAATGATGCGGTTCAAATGGGCACACTGGTTTGAGTGGGCACTTCAAAGGGGGAGCTGTCTGACCTGACTGAGCAGATGAGGACGACGATTCAGCCCTGCGACAGGTTGGGCCGATGGAGGGTGTCGTGCTTGATGCGGAAACCAAGACTGGATGGCAACGCTCTGATGGACGAGCCAGCTCGGCGGAGTGCCGCACGGGATCAGCTATTCGAAGTGGCTGGGGCATTGAGCTGTTGGAATGCGTTGAGCTTGATGTATGGGCCGCGACTGTGCCACCTGGCCCTGAGGACGGACACGGTTGGGACAATTCTGATTTCGCTGCAGCAGGCGAGGTTGCGACAACCTCGGGATTGCGTGGCTGTACTGATGCCAGCGAGGGGCTGGTTGTAACGAAGTGGGATCCTGCTGCTCGGGACTGTATGAGGGAAAGAACCCCTTTAACGCGTTTGAAATGTATAATGAAATCAGCTAGTTTCCGCTGTAGATAGCTCCAAGTTCGATATAGAGTGGTTAACTCGGTCCAGCCCAATGTGATCAAGGTCGAATGTATGATCTGTCCTGGGTCTGCCTTAAGCATGGTGGGGATGAGATCAGAACTGGAAGTGGTTTGGATGAACCGATCCATCGCCTGAAGGATCAGTATCAACTGTCGACAGCGCTCGTCAATGAGACGGTAGAAGGTGGAGGAGCCTGTAGTCAGCTGGCGGAATGACTGAACCTCTATGTTGTCTGGGCCCAACCGCTGCCATTCACATAGCAGGTCCATAGGCGCGCGCTCATAATAGAATCTCTGTGATGATGAAAACTCGTCTAGCGCACGCTTCAGTGGGATGGTAGAATACCGATAGTCTGAGTTGACGGTGCCTAAGTTAGATGAGTAATCCTCCTGTGTGTGAGCTCGAAGTCGCACGATTGAGTTTGATGATGGTGCGACCGGGGTTGGGGCACCAATGTTACAGGAATGGGTTCCGGGGAACCCAACCTGAGCCGTTCGGCTCACTAATGGAGGTGGCTGCGTAGCCATCGGAGGGAGAGCGGAATGGGATGAGTGTCTGGCAGTGTAACCTGTGGGTTGGCCAACGGTAACTTGGCGCTCCTGGGAGCGTACCGGTAGCGAGTATGACATGGGCTCCTTGAGGGAGCCACCTGGCTGTCTGCTAACGGGGACTTGGCGCTCCTGGGAGCGTGCCGGTAGCGGGTGTGCTGGGAGCAGTTGGCTAGCGGTGACTTGGCGCTCAATGGAGCGTACCGGTAGCATGGGATACTGGGACTCCCAAAGGGAGTCACCCAGTTGGTGGCTATCGGTGACTTGGCGCTCATGGGAGCGTACCGGTAGCGAGGGTTGTTGGGGAAAGCGGGCTGGTGGACCAGTGCACGGTAGTGAGTGACCGTGGGAAGTGGGACCCGTGGGTGCGGGGCCAGACATTCTGGAGCTGCCTGGACTATATCCCTCTCCTAAGGAGGTGGGATAGGCTACAGTTCCTGATAGGGAACTTCTGGTTGGATGGGAGTGACCACTCAACCACCTGGTGGACTGGTGGGAGCGGGCAGCAGGAGGTTGGGCATGGGAATGCCCTCCTCGCTGTGGTTTTGTCATGGAGAGGAGGAATAGGGAGGTGGACATGGTTCCAGGGTTACAGGTTGAGTTTACAGTGGTGGCACAATGGTGAGGATGTTACAATCGCGGTACAAGGTTTTTGGGTTATGTATTTGATAATGATCAACATCCTCGGCATTTGCCTTTACATGTCATATGACTGGTTTCTATCTAATATCAAAGTCTCAATGGTCAAGGGAAGTCCCTTGAAACTTAACAATTCCCCCAGCCAGCACCAAAACCCAGTGGGAAAGCTTGGCATGGAGTTTGACAGAGAAATATAATGGAGGGCAGAGACAACCTACCTACTTGCAGTCACGGACCATAAGAATCTAGTCCATCTCTATAACATCCTCTCTCCTCTCTCTTCCCTCTAACCCTCTTCTGCCAACCTTCCACCAAGTTACGACCTTCTGCCACTGTCCCGTACCTCGTACTCGGACACCGCTCGTCCCTTCGCTCCGAGACTCCGTCATAGTTCCTACCTCAGACTTTGACTCCACCTCAGCTTTAGTCCATTGCATTGGTGACCTCATACTACGTAAACACCATTGTTATGGAAATGGGATTTTCCCATTGGGCTCTATGCAGTATAATATCACGTGACATGTAAATAATAACAAAAAGAACCAACTACTATCACCCAAAACACCCGATGTCCATGTTATTGTAAACCCCACTGTTACAACATCTGTTACATTAATTGTAACATCTTCTCAATGTCATGGCCCCCTCCTGCACCCAGACGCTATAGAAATGGGCCAATTAGGCCCCATTTTTATAACAACCATTGCCAATATTCCTCAGACTTTCAACCCCACCTCCGTAACCTCTGTAAGCTCTGCAGCCTCCAAGCTCCATGGATCATCTTTGGCACTTTCACTGCTTGTAATGTATCTTTTGCATTTTCCCCTCATCCCTATTTGGACTGCTGCTTCTTCCCATTATAGCCAGTTAGTCATCATCCCCACTTCCCCTCATCCTCCTGCCCCTCTGGGCCTCGCCCTCCTTACCTCCTTTCGGATGTATCACAGGTTCTGCCTTATGACCTTCGGTACCGCTCCGCTTCTGTCATCCCTTTGTTCCCGTTTGGACACCTTCATTCCAATTCGGACCCCCTTTGTTTCCCTGTGCTTTCGCCCTCTCCATTATATATATCAGCGCTTGTACATACTCGTTTTAGCCCTTAGTCTAAAATCAACATGAAATGCCCCCTAGAGACTTCCTGCTCGCCTCCTATGAAATTAAGGACCAAATGGACAAACAGCAATGGCACAGTGCTCCGCTTGAGTCACTGAGGCCAAGGTCCCTCCTTGCTAAGTCTCCGGTTCCCCTCTGGAATTGTCCGCCCTCGCCCAGTTCTAACATACATGCAAAATCCATGAAATTTGAAAATAAATTGACAATTATTTAACAAATACCCAGTAGTTTCTGTTGAAAAATGGTGTCTGAGCTGTCCCAACATAGTACATTGCTATGTGCAAGAATTGAGGCAGGTTGTAAAGGCAGTTGATGAGAAACATGAAGGTGTGAACATCGTGGGTGTGTGAATTTTGGAGGCAAATGACTGTATTTCTTGTCCAACAAGCAGAAAAGGCCTAACAACCTTGGCTGCCTAGCTTAACTTCCTTGAGAGCGTTGAAGGTCTGACCACCTTCATCACCTTCTATTCTTGTTCCAGGAGGCTGGGGTTTAACCACCTCCACCCAATTATTCTTGTTCGATTGAGTAACTGGGGCCTAACCACCCTGGCTACCACCCTTCTCCTCGCTGAGCGTCTCAGGTCTAACCACCTGCAAGGCCTGCGACTCCAACACAGAGTGAATTGAGGTCTAACCGCCTCTGTCACCTGTGCCTTAGCATCCACAAAGAGAAACTGGGGGTCTAACCACCTCTGTTTCCTTGTGTCTATTAATAATTTCCTTCTTGTCAAATGTGCATTTGTCATGTATCTTGTTGAATTTTGTATATCTTTATTTCTTGTTCACAATACAATTTTTTGATTCTCATTTGCGATATTGAATATTGCAAGGGAGGAGAGTGTAAGGACTTACAATGTGCACCCACACATTGTCTGTCCTTTGCATACTTCACATCAAGCGCAACTGCAGTCATGCTTCAGTAACATAGATAACATGTATAATATAAAGCTGCATTACATCATGTATATAAGATGCATGGGTAGGAAAGGCCCCTCAGCCTCTACCCCCCCATCAACAATACAGCTCATTAAAGAGTACTTGTGTGATGGACTGGGAGTGTGAGGCACTTATAACCACACGCTTACAAATACAGAGTAAGTGATGTAACTAGTAACTAAAACCAATCATACTGACCTCAGTCTCTGTAAATGAAGAACTGAGGGGAAAAGGAAAATAGATCAATTACCTATATACAATGCAGTCACAGTATCAATACAACGGAAACAAAAAGTAAGATCATGTGAGTTTGGTTAGTGAGTCATGCGTCATTGTAACTCCAGCCTGTAGCAGCCAATGAGAAGTATAGGGGTGTTTGTCATATCCCGGATCTTCTGCCTCCCTCTGCCCTATCCCTATACAACTCCTATGACCTCCACCAGCCTGTCAGGGATTGGCCCTTGACCCCGCTGTCAGGGCACCCAACCACACAACCCCAGAACCACCCTCCCTGACTTCCCCCACTTCCCTGACCTCCGCATCTTTACATATCTCTCACAACTACAGCCCACATGTGAGCCTGTGGGAAAAATCACGTGGGTCAAGGCAAGCAACTCGCCTTAACCCATGTGACACCTTTTCTGAGTCATGGGAACATGCTCGGCTTCTACCCATAGTCACGTTATGAACTGTACAGTACACTTCCCTTTTATAACAGCCAAGCAGGGAATAGGGAAACTTACCCTTCTTCTCAACTCAATCCCCGCTGTCAGGGGATGACTCCCAGGTCCCCATGACCCTCCCCTATGGTCCACAGCCTACTGGTGTAACCAGCCCTATCCAGGGCACAACCTACTGTGGGTAAGAAGATGAGAAGGAAGCTAACTTCTCATCTTCCCACAGTGGCCACCATATCAGGAAAACTTCCGGGGATACCTGGAAGTCACATGAAGGGGTAGGAACCAGGCCTGGAGCATGCGGCATGCACACGTGTGGGAAGCGCGGCAGGTGGAACCGGGTCCGGACGTGGGTCCGGGTCCGGGCTAGTCAGGGTGTGTTCCCTGACACCTGCTTAGTCCCTTCAGGAGCTGAGGACAGGGTCTAGCACCCAGGCACCCGGAACATCATACACACCTAGGCCTGAGGCCAGGCTGTCCCCAATCGAGGACCGAGCCCTGACACAGCCCTCCCAATCTCTCTCTGCTGCCTCCAGTCGATGCCAACAGCCCTAGGACTACCTCCTCCTTTGACTCTCTCCCACTCTGCCTCCCATCTACGTCCGCATCACCTCTGGACCTCCACCACCATACCTCCACCTCCTCAGACCCCTTGTTCAAAGGAGATGGGCTTGCTCGTTGTTGATAAATCTCAACTTTGTCAGGGCACGGCCTAACCGGCTACCCTGACCCCCTATGCTGGAAGGGAGTTGCTGTAAGACGATCCGGAGTGATCCAAAGAATGCAGGTAATCTCGCTTAGCTCTCGCTTAGCATCCCGCTTCTATCTTCCGTCCACATGTCACCCCTTTCCCACACCTCGCTTACGATTATCCGAATGAATAGCTATCTTTTCATGTCGTCATCCTATCGGCTGTTTCTTATCTCGTTTGTAGCCACGCTCTAGTGGATAGCGGTATCCATGTATATAAGCCCTTTCTCCGCTGAAGGTGGCACTTCAGCGTTAACAACGACTAGGATTCTCGGGAACACCCTCTTCGTTGTGAACTGACACACAGTCCCTGACAAACTTCCCTCCTTCCTACCTATGGTCTCCGCACCTCCAGTACCTCTGGTACCTCCCCATTCCTACCTTACCTCCAGTCTTGATAATCTTTATTGTTTTATGATTTGATATTTTCTACAACCCCAATCTTCTGGATTACAACTTCTGGGCTCCAGACCTTTCCAGACATCTTTCTCTGTAGTCCCCTGCTTATTCATAGACATTTCTAGACCTTGCCATTCAGTTGGTTTTTAATTCTCTCACTCCACAAACCTCAGACATAATTTGGGCTTTTTGCCTATTCCTTATTTGTCCTGTGGATTCTTTTCTATTTACTTCCCCTTCCCCTTGGTAACCTTTGTTCACCTTTGGATCCAATTGTTTCCGCTATATGTATGTGTGTACCCCTCTAGTAAATAGTTCCCCCCCCCCAGATATAATATAAACAGTCTTGAGCCCTCCAAACCCTCCTCCAGGACGTCTATTGTATCCCACTCATCTGCTGCTCTACCCTAGAACTAAGAACTGAGTAACAGGTGCTTCTAGAGACGTCTTGGTATAAAACCCAATGAATCATGTGACGAACGATTGACCCTTGCTAATGCCTCCTTCGTTAAGTAGTGAGGGGGGGGCTTCCGGCCCCCTTCTGCTGGCAGCCTCAGTTCCTTGTCAGGGCACACCCCACCTGACCCTGCACCACGCCGTGCTACTCCGCTCCCCCGCTATTCACTCCCTGTTTCTTCTCTCCCCTTTCCTTCTTTCTTTCTATTTCCGTTCCATGGTCGACTTCCCCTTCTCTATGTATTACTACACACCTAACCCTGCTCCCCTGTTTGCCGCACCTGCTGCATGCATTCCTGCCCTCAGAGCGGCACACCTCCGGGATCTCCTGCAGAGATACCCAGGGGAGTGCGGCTGTGTGCGGAGATGACATGGCTCCTCCCACATGATCCCAACTGCATGTATATAATAGCGCCTGGGGTGGGAACAGAAGAAGCAGCCTTCTTATCAACTTCCCACTTCAGACTAAGTGGTCGGGGACACTCACCCCGCAACGGGACCGCCGCTACACATAGCCAACATCTGTCCCATCAAGTCCCTCGTGCTGGGACCTCGCTGCTTTCGGAGCTGTCCCTGACATTCCTCCATCACCAGCTCCCCCTGACAAATTGGGGACAATGTCATATCCATCCCCAACCATCAACTTCCACTCCCTCCAATCCCTCCAGTCTACCTCTGCTCCTTCTTCACTAACCTTGGAGCTCCCGTATTCCGCAATCACCTCGGTACCCCTCAATGGTCACCACCCCCTCCTTTCAATTTATTACCTACACCTCCCTAAGTATGGAGCCCTGAAGGCTTCTGGACAGCTCCGACATCTGCTAGTGCACTCCCACCTCCGCTGGGCAATACATTCGCTTGCCCTGCAAGCCCACCTTCGGGCCCATCCCTCCTTTCCGTTTCTGGGTTATCGCCTACCATTCCGTTAACCCCGTAACCTGACTTGTTGGTAATATTCAATCGGCTAATGTCTAACCCCGTTAGCTCTGCTCCGCTTGGCTCCACCATTTGCGGGCCTGCCCTCATTGTAACTATATATATACTCAACTTGTACATAGGTTACACCTCAGTAATAAAATCGACTAGAGTTTACCCCCCTTCAGTTCTGTTGCCAGTTTAGTAAGTTAGGGCACAGACATGTTACTTGGCACAGCGCTCCTGGCATAAGTCGCTGAGGCCGAAGCCCTCCGCCATGGAGACACTCCTTCATCTCAACCTGGTCTCTGACAGTATTTTATTACTCCCTGACTAGTACACATCTTGTATGGCACCAAAAGCCCCTCGCACTCGTTCCCAACTATGCACATTAGTTCCCAACTCTGCCTCACCATCCCCAGAACCCTCACAGCCTGGTCCTAGTCAATTGGTGAGAAACCCAGTTGAGTTTCGTAGCGTTTCTAATCTAGAAACCCCTCTCCCATCAACTCTGATCATGCGTCCCGTTAGGAATCGATCACCAGTTGCAGATTCCGATTTCGGAGACACCACAGAACAACCCATAGATCCCGTTCACTTCTTTGGACTCGGTTCCGAGGTCCCCAACTTCGTTGACCCTCCTCCTGCTGATCCTCCCATCCCCACTGTCCCAACCGCCGACAATGCCGAACCCACCCCCAACGTGGCTATTGCACAACTAGCCCAAGCCATTGCCAGCTTGGCTCGTCACACTGGACATCCACCACCACCACCATCCTCCACTCTCCGGACCAAGGTCTGTGAGCCCGAACAGTTCGACAGGAAAGATCCCTGAGAACTCCGAGTATTTCTGGTCCAATGCGAACTCAATTTCCAGGACCGTCCCCTCGCTTTTGCTAGCGACCACGCTAAGGTCATCTTCACACAGTCCTACCTCAAGGGAATGGCCCTCAATTGGTTCAAGCCGGATCTATTATTCAATCAAAATTCTACGCTTCATCCACGATGGATGAATAACCATCAAGAGTTTGTCAACGAACTTCAAACCAACTTCGGTCCTCACGATCCTGTGGGCAATGCCGAAGTTCAACTAATGACCCTGGACATGAAGGATGGACACCACATCAATAAATACGTTGTCGAGTTCAACCAACACGCCTCTCAACTTCATGGTTACGGAGAAGCCGCACTTCGTCGTTTTTTCTATAACAGATTGCCGGAATGTATCAAGGACGATATTGCCAGAGTAGGTAAACCTTCTACTCTTTCGGAACTTCGCACCTTGTCACAAACTCTTGATGCACGCTATTGGGAGCGTAAATCTGAAGTTACATGTTACAAAAATGGGGCCAGAGGCACCCATTTTCGTCCGTTCTTGGCACAGGAAAGTGGAAAGTGGAGATGAGGTGGTTCATTAGGGTTTACAGATGGTTTCACAGATGGTTTAACACACGTGAAACCTTCCTCCTCTAACGTTTTCGACAAGTCCACCGCCGCTTCTCATTCCGACCCCGTCCCTTCCTCCTCCTCTTTCAACTCCGCTTCCGGTAGCAAGCCTCCGAAGGACAATAAGAAGTCCGAGGCCAGCTCCGCTAAACCGGACCTTTTGTCTAAACTCGGAGACAACGGCAAGCTCACACTGCAAGAGCATAAGCATTGTCTCAACGAGAAACTTTGTATGTTCTGCAGTCAGTCTGGCAACATGGTCAAGGACTGTCCCAAGTCCTCTTCTTGCGCGTCTAAGGCCCGTTCGGCCCAGACCGAGGAGCAAGGATCCGCTTCCACAGAAGCAAAAAATTAGTCTGCACCCCCGTGGACTCCACACAGACCAGGGGTTGCGATTCTTCCCTCCGTGCACTCAAAGAAGTGCGTTTAAACGTGACTTCCATCTCCAACTTATCCTCTGTCCATATTCCTGTTTCTTTTTCTCTTTCAAATGGTCTATTTTCTCCTCTCAATGTTGACCCTTCGGTTAATGTTCTACCCGTTGTAGATAGTGTTGCTGATGTACCACTCTCTCCTCCACCCCCTCCAACTACTTCTGTAGATCGATCCACCTCTCTCCGTTTCTCTTCTTTCTCTTCTCCTGTCCCTTCTCCATCCGATGATAGGACACAAAATAAACTTTTCCGCTCCTATGAGAACTGTCATATCCATCCCTGGTCATCGACTTGCAATCCCTCCGATCCCTCCGGTCTACCTCCACTCCTTCTTCACTAACCTCGGAGCTCCCATATTCCGCAATCCCCTCGGTACCCCTCGATGGTCACCACCCCCTCCTTTCAATTTATTACCTACACCTCCCTAAGTACGGAGCCCTGAAGACTTCTGGACAGCTCCGACATCCGCTAGCACACTCCTGCCTCTGCTGGGCAATACACTCGCCTGCCCTGCAGAGCCCACCTTCGGGCCTATCCCTCCTTTCCGTTTCTGGGTTATCGCCTGCCTTTCCATTAACCCCGTAACCCGACTCATCAGTAACATTCAGTCAGCTAATGTTTAACCCCGTTAGCTCCGCTCCGCTCGGCTCCGCCATTTGCGGACCCATCTTCACTGTAACTATATATATCCAACTTGTACATAGGTTACACTCAGTAATAAAATCGACTAGAGTTTACCCCCTTCAGTTCTGGTTGCCAGTTAGTAAGTTAGGGCACAGATGTGTTACTTGGCACAGCGCTCCTGGCACAAGTCACTGAGGCTGAAGCCCTCCGCCATGGAGACACTCCCTCATCTCAACCTGGTCTCTGACAAGAACGTACCCACACTCATAGACTCTGGGTCTTCAGACTGCTTCATCAATGACACATTCGTAAAGAAGTTGGCCTTGAAGACATATCAGATTAAACCCCTACAACTACACCTATTTGACGGTAGCACTAACTCAATCATAACCTGTGCCGTTGATATTCCCCTCTGCTTCGCTTCCAGAAACATCACCCCCACGACTTTCTTTGTCACATCGCTGGATGGATCATGTTCCCTAGTCCTAGGACACAACTGGCTTACCCGCTACAATCCGTTGATTGACTAGGTCTCAAGCAGTATTAAGTTCCGAACTTCCGAACCTACCAAGACAGTTACTCCAAGCTCTCCCCCATCGTCTCTGGCACCACTGCCATCGTCCGACATCCAACCATCTGATGTTCCGCCAGCACCTCAGTCACAGGCTCCCACTCCTCCGTTACCATCTATTGAGTTCGTCAGCCATTCCGCATTCGTGAAGGCTTGTCGACTTGAAGGATCGGTATCCTTCAGCCTAACCATCCCTTCGGAGGACAGCCACTTGAGGGCTGCCTCATCCCACACCGATTCCATTGACCTCTCGGCCATCCCGAAGGAGTATCACGAGTTCGCAGATGTGTTCAGTAAGAGCAAAGCCTCGACGCTGTTGTGGGGACAACTCCGTGTACCGCAAAAAGTCGGATTCTGCGGAATTTGGCCACAAACACCCACTACATACCCGCTGACACTCCCGATGCTCATTCTATCACTATCCAACACTACATACACTCATTCCTTATTTTTCCTTATTTTCCCCATCATTCCCGACAACCCCAAGCAAAATTCCCACGCCCAACCACGCCGCCAATTTCACCCCCTCTCCACATCTCAAGAACCACTGCACCAATTGGGACGAATAAGGGCTCGTTGGAAAGCTGGAGACGAGGAGGTTGCTGACGGGAGGATAGGCAGGCGCTGTGGCGAAGCGTTGCGGAGTTAACTTTTACATTTCCCATTTCGGACCCGTTATGATATATTCTCCATTCATTCATATTTCTTTTATTGTTTCTTTGTTCCCAATTGGATATTCATCATTTACAGTTGCCTAACGGCCCGTTTACATTCCCCCATGCCATTCATTCCATTTCAAACATATATAAACTAGATAACAGCTTGTACATAACAAGTTAGTATTGAATAGACCCGTGAAGGGACAAGCAGAAGTTGCATCCAAGTGGCAAAGACGCCATCCACGACCCTAACGCCCCCCTTGAGATTGTTGCTCACATCTAAGACCCCTCTCATCATAATACTCAGCCTTGACGTCCAAGAGAGACGTAGGTGAGTGTTTGTTTGAGGTTTTTGCAGACTCAGTAGCACCCACGGACCAAAACCCGGCCCAACGAACCACACCTGCACACACTACCACCCTCCCCCTTCTCTCTGTCTCGAGTCTAGGCGATAGACCCGTTACAACGCTGGCACCGCACCGTGAGCACGACCTGAAGATCGACCTTGTCAGAGACCAGATTCGAGACGAGGGAGAGTCTCCATAGCGGAGGGCTTTGGCCTCAGCAACTTATGCCAAGAGCGCTGTGCCTAGTGACATGTCCGTGCCTGTCAGGGGACGACTCCCGGGTCCCCATGACCCTCCCCTATGGCCCACAGCCTCAGGTCTGGCCAGCCCTATCCAGGGCACAATCTACTGTGGGTAAGAAGATGAGAAGGAAGCTAACTTCTCATCTTCCCACAGTGGCCACCATATCAGGAAAACTTCCGGGGATACCCGGAAGTCACATGAAGGAGTAGGAACCGGGCCCGGAGCATGCGGCGCGCGGAGCGTGCACGCATGCAGAAAGCGCAGCGGGTGGAAGCGGGTCCGGACGCGGGTCCGGGTCCGGGCTAGTCAGGGTGTGTGCCCTGACAGTGCCCTAACTTACTGACTGGCAATCAGAACCGAAGGGGGGTAACTCTAGTTGATTTTATTACTGGAGTGTAACCTATGTACAAGTTGGATATATATATGGTTACAGCGAAGACGGGTCCGCAATTGGCGGAGCCAAACGGAGCGGAGCTAACGGGGTTAAACATTAGCCGACTGAATATTACCGACGAGTCGGGTCGCGGGGTTAGCGGAAAGGCAGGCGATAACCCAGAAACAGAAAGGAGGGATAGGCCCGAAGGTGGGCTCTGCAGGGCAGGCGAGTGTATTGCCCAGCAGAGGCGGGAGTGCGCTAGCGGACGTCGGAGCTGTCCGGAAATCTTCGGGGCTCCGTACTTAGGGAGGCATAGGTAATAAATTGAAATGAGGGGGTGGTGACCATCGAGGGGTACCGAGAGGATTGCGGAATACGGGAGCTCCGAGGTTAGTGAGGAAGGAGCGGAGTTAGACCGGAGGGATCGGAGGGACCGGAAGTCGATGGCCGGGGATGGATATGACAGACCTTGAGGAAGGCACTTCACCACCCTTGGGTACTATGTACTCTCTCTCTACTTCAGAACTCGAGGCCCTCCGGGTGTTCTTAGATGAACACCTAGCCTCCGGGTTCATTTGTCCTGCTACTTCCGCTCACGTGGCACTGGTCCTCTTTGGACGGATCCCTCTGTCTTTGCCTTGACTTCCGAGGGCTGAACAAGATCACCAAAAAGGATCGCTACCCACTCCCCCACATCTCCGACCTCCTTGACGCACCTAGCCGTGCCACAGTCTACACCAGACTCGACCTCTGGCATGCTTACCACCTGGTTCACATTGCAGCAGGTGACAAATGGAAGACTTCCTTCCGCACACACTATGGTTCCTATGAGTGGCTTGTCATGCCATTCGGTCTCACAAATGCACCTGCAGCCTTCCAGCGATTTGTTAACACGATCTTTGCCGACCTCTTGGACGTCTCTGTGGTAGTCTACCTAGACGACATCCTTACCTACTCGGAAGACATGGCTTCACATCAGGAGCATGTCCGAGAAGTTCTTAGGAGACTCCGCAAACACGGCCTATATGCCAATCCTGTCAGAACCGTGCAAAGCTTCGCCGATGGTAGCCGTCGGCAACCGAACGTTGGCCGCTAGTGATACAGGCATCCTACTCACGACCGAGCTTTTAGCAAGGAATATCCCCACCAATCTCAAGGTCACGGCTACTTAGGCGAGCAGGCTGGGATTTCGGCTTCAACGACTCAGGGAGGAGCGTTGTGCCTCGTTCTCAATGCGGTCCCAATACTTTTTAGAAGGCGGAGGTCTTATGGGGAACAGATGTAAGCTTAGGGGAAAAGTCTTAGTTGATTTCGAACTACAGTACAAGCATTAGTTACAAGCTGTATATAAGCGCTAGGGAACTGAATAGGGAATAAGTCGCCAGATCTCGCAGAGATTGCGGGTGGAGAAAAGGAGGAAAACAAACAAGAAGCATGTGTTCAAGACAGTGAAGGTCAAATGTGACCTTCGCTGCAAGATAACAAGGTGCGGTGAAACATGGGACAAAAGGTTGCAGCGCTCTGTGCTGCTAGGTCGTTCAGCGACAATTAGGAGAGGGGTTGTGGAGAGGTGGCAGGAAGGGGTTAGAAGGCAACAGGCAGCAAGCAGAGTGTGCGGGGAGTGTTTGGGCATGGGAGAAGGTCAGGGAGGAGGTTGTCTGACCCCGGGGAATGCCAGGTCGTGACAAATCCGAAGAAATGCGAATTTCATACGGACACTACGGAATATCTCGGATACTGCCTTTCTCCCTCCGGACTCACCATGTCCATCGAGAAGGTTAAAGCCGTCCAAGATTGGCCCAAGCCCTGTAAAGTCAAGGATGTCCAGTCCTTCCTTGGCTTCGCTAACTTCTATCGGCATTTCATCCACCAATACTCTGACATTGTGGTCCCCTTGATGCACCTTATGCGTAAAGGAGCCCCCTGGTTATTCTCTGATGACTGTCGCTCCGCTTTCAACACCTTGAAAGAAGCCTTCACTTCTGCTCCTATCCTAACACATTGGTTACCCGACGCCCCCCTCATTGTAGAAACCAATGCCTCCGATTATGCGATCTCCGGAATCCTGTCCATCTGCTGTGATGACGGAGAGATTCACCCCGTCGCTTTCCGCTCTAGAACATTCTCGGCGCCGGAGCTCAACTATGACACCCATGATAAGGAACTGATCGCCATCCATGATGCATTCCGATCGTGGCATCACTACCTTGAAGGTTCAGGAACTCCAATCGACATCGTTACTGACCACAAGAACCTTGAGTATTTTTCCACCACCAAACTCTTGACCTGGCAGCAAGCCCGCTGGTCGGAGTTCCTCTCCCAGTTCCACATGACTGTCCGATTCCATCCCGGAAGACTCGGAGTAAAACCAGATGCGTTGACTAGATGCTGGGATGTCTATCCCAAAGAAGGGGATATGGACTATGCTCACGTCAACCCGCAGAACTTCCGACCGGTCTTCACTTCAGAGCAGCTCACTGCATCCTTACGAGCCACGTTCCTAGCTGCCACAGTAATCTGAGCAGCCATACTCGTTGACAGAGGCTCTCCATCGAGACATTCTAGCCTCCCTCTCCTCCGATACCACAATCTCTTCTCATCTCGCTTCCCCCAACCTCCCCAATTCCCGCTGGTCCATTGATGCCAAAGGCCTGTTAAGGCTGGACAACCGCATTTACCTTCCGGATTCCAACGATCTCCATCTCCGCATTTTGCAAGACAAACACAACCACCAACTTTCTGGACACTTCGGTCAAAACCGGACTCTGGATCTAGTACATCATGAGTACACCTGGCCGGGCATCCATAACTTCATCAAGAGCTATGTCTCCTCCTGCACTTCTTGTGCCCATGCCAAAGTCCCCTGTCATAAGCCTTACAGCTTACTCAAACAACTCCCCATCCCTGAACATCCTTGGAACTCCATCTCCATGGATTTCATCGGACAGCTACCCTCCTCTTCTGGATTCACTTCCATCTTGGTCATCATGGACCGCCTGTCCAAACAGTGCATTTTCATTCCTACCCATGACACCATCACCTCTCCGGAACTGGCCAAGCTCTTCCTCCTCCATGTGTGCTCCAAGCATGGAGTTCCTTCCCACATCACTGTCAGAAACTGTATTTGTGGTGATCGCGGGAAGCGGAGCGGAGTATGGCGGCGTGAGTGGTCACTTAGCTAATGAACTACTCCGTTGCAAGGCGTCGTGGGGGTTGGGACTTCGGCTTCAACGACTTGGCTAGAGCGTTGTGCCACGCATTCTAGGCTGTCCCGTATTTCACGTTAGCGGGAAAGACCTTGCGGCGATGTTGACTTAAGCGGGGATGAAGTTGAGAGGCGAACTTAAGATGAGAGTACTTGGGGGGGAATTCTAGTCGATATTCGAACTAAGGTACAACGACAGTAAGTGTCATATCCATACAATCCCGACCTCCGCTCCGGGCTCCCGGAACTCCGAACTCCGACTTCCAGAGCCCTACTTCCCTTCCGTCACCTTCTCCTTGCTGACTCCCAAGAGGTTATCCCACCTCCGGCTCCATCACCACCTTCGGTCTGACTCCGGAACATTCCGGGTCCGACCCCAACCTCGACACCTTCCAGACGAGTACACAAAACCTATGCTCCCGACTCCGGACCTCCGCTCCGGTATCCCGTTCGCATCTCGTCTCCGGAACCTCCGGTCTTAGCTCCGACCTCGGACTTTGACCCCACCTCCGCTTATACCCATTGTATTGGTTAGCTCATTCCATTTAATTACCTTTGCCAATATTCCGGAGTTTAACCTCCGAGTTCGGACTTTCCGGACTTACTCCGGACCTTGCAACTATTGCATTGTCCATTTCAATTCCGCTATTCTCCCTCATTCCTATTTGGGCTGCTGCTTCTTTTCTATTCAGTCAGCTAGCCATTCCCGACTCCCATCCTCCTTCCTTCCTTCTTGGGCCTTGGCCCTTCATTCCTCCTTTGGGAAACACCATTGAGTCAAACACTTGACCCTCGGTGTTGTTCCTCTTTCCATCTCCCTTTGTCTCCTTTTGTCCTACCCTTGTTCCTTTTGATTCCGGACCCCTCCTTATATACAATGTACCTAGTAACTTGTAACCTCAGTCCGAAATCGACATGAATTCCCCCAAGAGACTTTCCCTCTGCTAGATCCGAAATTAGGGACCCCTAGGACAACCAGCAATGGCACAGCGCTCCACCTGAGTCGCTGAGGCCAAGGTCCTTCCATGATAAGTCTCCGATTCCACTCCGGAGTCATCCGAATCCGCACATTCTAACAGTAAGCTACAAATATAAATAAGAAAGGAGAACAGAGAAGGGGCCGGTCGGTCCGGCGCAGGAAGGGAGCGGGATGGTAAGTACGACAGAACTAAAAGAGCGATGAGGACCAGGGAAGTGGAACAGAAGAAATGAATGGAACAGAGGACGGTGAAGTTGGGAGGCAGAATGAATAGGCCGACAATCTAGGCGCGCGGATCAGAATGTCAATATACGAATAGATCAAATGTCAATAAAGGAATAACCAATTGTCAATAAAGGAATAAACCAAATGTCAATAAGGAGCGGATCAACGGCGAACATATCAACCGCTAGTTAAGTTAAGCGAATGAATAGAATAAAACGGTATTGGCTGAATGGCTGAGGAACTCAAGTGGTGGCGGGAGAACGAAGGAGGCGCTGCTACGGGGCCGTAGGACGGGAACCACTATCGGCACCGCTAAGTGATGGGCAATGGTGCGATTTAACGGGTGCGAGTAACGGGCACAAGAATGGGGGTGCAGAAAGTGGTAGAGGGGCAGGGACTTTGCGGGGCCGTGACAGTATCCCCCTCTTAGGCCTGAACCCCTGAAGGCCTAAGTTCTACGGGGTGAGAGTTTCCCGGCAACTTCCGGGGATTTTGTTTCCGCTGGCTAGAATCAAAATTTTCGTTCATCACTCTCGTTCTCGCTTCTCAATACTTCCCACAATGTCTTTGGCGCACGCTACCAACATTCTCGATTTGTCTCTCTGGGTGGACACGGTGCTAGAAGAGCACATGTCGGACTCTGAGGAGCTGGCGATGGCCAAAGCTCGTGAACAATGCCTGCGTCGATTGCAGGCCCAGAGGGAGGAAGAGGATCGACAGGTGAGGGAGGAGGAGGAGCGTAAGGCGCGTGAGGCGGAAGAACGAGAAAGGAGGAGGGTTGAGAGGGAGAAAAGGGAGCAACGGGCCGGAGCCCAGAAGGAGTTGGCACGAGCTCGACGAGAGAGAAGAGGCGTGCAGAGGAATCAGGCGAGGGCTCGGCACCTAACAAGGTAAGTAGGCCCATTTTCTTGAACTCATCTTTTAATTGAACAATACTGATGGTTACTTTCGTTAGCGCCAAGTCGTTGAGGTCGAGTTACCCAGTCGAGAGCGGACCTCTTGTTCGCGGTGTGTCAGATGTAAGGTCCGCTGCATGCGTGGTCCTGGCAAGGCCTGCCAGGAATGTTCCCAGGTGAGGCAGAGGTGTGACCTGGTCGATCATGGCGCAGAAACAACACCTAAGCGCCGCCGGGCTGGGTCGTCAGACCTTATACAAGAGCTTGGGGGGCTGAGGAAGGATGTCAGGGCCGTCAGGGTCGCGATCGAGCAAGTTGGTGAGCGGATTGGTGATATCCTGGAAAGGATCGCGGGACGGGTTGGTGAGGAGCTGTGTGGCAACGTGAAGAGGAGGGGTGTGGTCGAGAGTGAGGCAGACAGTGGAGAGAATTCGAGTGAGGAGGATGAGGATAAGGACGAGCAGAGGACAGAGGAAGAGTTGGAGGGAGTAGTGGGTGATGATGGCGGCGATAACGGTGCTGGAGACGAGGCCATGGACGTGGAGGCTTCCAATGTTGGTTCGCCCTCATTGTAAACTAGATCCTTCTTCCCACTTCTTTTTTTTTTTTTTTGTTAATTAATTCCTCATCCACTTCGAACTAAGCGTGATCAGGGCCCGGCTTGCCTGGGTAGCATGAGTGGAAATCAGTAACCAACTCTGAGGCATGTCCCAGCTCAGTAGCCAGTAACCAGGAAGTCTCGTCGTCTGTCCCTTCATAACCTAGCCAACATACCAGATAGAGTAGCTTACAGTTGCAGCGGCACCGGTCGACCTTGGAGTCTAAAATCTCAGAGATCTCATACTCAGGTTCTCCATCGACCTCGATCGGCGGCGGCGGAGTTTGTATGCGGTCGGGAATGGTGTTTGGGGTAGACGATTCGAGCTGAGAGACATGGAAGATGGGGTGGACAGATTTCAGGGTATCAGGAAGTCGGAGGGTGCGGGAGTGTGTACCAGGTTGCGCGATGATCTCGAAGGGCCCAAGGTTCTTTTCCGAAAGCTTTTTCGAAGGTCGAGTAGAGCGGAAGTACTTAGCTTTGACATAAACTGAACTACCGACTTCAAATAGCGGGGCGGCCATTCGGCAAGCATCGGCGGGACCTTGGTAACATTCTTGAGCCTGACGCATTTCCTCACGAAGAAACTGATGCAGGGAATCAAGATCCACAGAGTATTCCTGGGCACGGGCAGAGGAGAGGTCTCGTTCGGGATGGACAGAGATGGTTGGGTGATAACCCTTGTTGGCGAAGAACGGCGAGACGCCGGTAGTAGCACTCGGCGCGTTATTGTAGGCGAACTCGGCGAGAGGGAGCAACTCAGACCAGTTGTCCTGTTGATAGTTACAATAAATGCGTAAGTACTGCTCCAGTGTCTGATTCATGCGTTCCATCTGGCCATCGCCTTCGGGGTGATAGCCAGAGGTGAAATGGAGTCGCATGTCAAGGGCCTTACCCAAAGAACGAAAGAAGTGAGAGACGAACTCGGACCCTCTATCGGAAGTGACGTGCGCCGGAACCCCATGTTTAGAGAAGACGTGAAGGAGGAACAACTTAGCTAGTTTGGGTGCCGTGATAGTATCATGGGTCGGGATAAAGATGCATTGTTTAGAGAGACGATCCACGACTACTAGTATGGCAGTGAAACCGGCAGAAGACGGAAGTTGTTCGATGAAGTCCATGGAGATAGAGTTCCATGGGCATTCAGGGATGGGGAGTTGCTTTAACAGACCGTAGGGCTTGTGGCATGGAGCCTTGGCACGGGTGCAGGCGGTACAGGAAGAGACGTAATCTTTGACAAACGAGCGAATGCCTGGCCAAGTGTACTCTCGACGGATTAGGTCGAGGGTGCAGCTCTGCCCAAAGTGTCCAGACAGGGGGTGATCGTGCTTATACAGTTCTCCAATAAACCATTGCAATGTTTTGCACTTTTGACTTCATGACCTTATAGCATGATGATAATGTATTCTAAAATTTCAAAAAAATATTCGAAACATGTAATAGTATCCCATTTAAATATGTACCAATTATGTAAGCAATATGTCCATTTTTGGTAATGTTATGTAATTTACAACCCACCCAGGTCATTGCAACGGTTTATTGGAGTACATTTTTGGGAAGGGAAAATGGCATTAATTAATACTTTGTATAGCCACCTTTTGCTCTAACCACTGCCTCAATCCTCCTAGGCATACTCTCAATCAGATTCTGGCAAACACTTGGATCTATCCTATCCCACTCCTCCTGGAAGCGATCCCACAGCTCCTGAACACTACTTGGAGGTTCTTCATATTCCCCAAGCTTCCTCTTCACATGATTCCAGAGATGCTCGATTGGATTGAGGTCTGGAGACTGTGAGGGCCACTTTATGACCTCGATATAGTGGTTATTGAACCAGTTTTGGGCCTTTTTGCTGGTGTGTTTGGGGTCATTGTCCTGTTGGAAGAGGACATGGGCTGGGTTTTTGTGATAATATGATATGGTTTCCTGTAGTTCCTCATCCAGAATTTGGCAGTACAGGTCCCCATCCATCTTCCCATCAATCTTGCATGCCATTCCAACCCCATCCCAGGTCATACAACCTCATACCATGATGGAACCTCCACCAAACTTTTTTGTGCCTTGCACCAACCTGTCAGTGAGAGGCTCCCCCACCCGCTTCCACACCCATTTCCTCCCATCTGAGCCCAGACGATTCACCTTAGTCTCATGAGACCATACAACTCTCTTCCAGTCCTCTAGAGTCCACTCCTTGTGGCTGAGGGCAAAATCCACCTGTCCCTCTTGTGACACCTGGTGAGCATAGGCCTTTTTTTCTTCACCACTGCTTTCCAACCAGCTTTTTTGAGCCCTTTACATACAGTCTCAATGGAGAGGGATGTGTCATTGATGTTTTGGAGTATTCAGGTGACTTGGGATAAGTTGTCAGCCTTCCCAGAGTTGATGAGACGACAAGCATGGTGGATATCAGTGTCAGAAAGCTTGGATGGACGACCACCACTGGGCTTGGGAACATCAGAACGGTGTTTAGACCATAGGCGAGTGACAGTGGAGTAATGGTGGCCAGTAAGAACTGAGATTTGGTGAGCACTATGGCCAGAATCAATGAGGGAAAGGATTTGTTCAACTTTTGAAGTGGCTAAAGGATGCATTTCGGATTTGGGGCCTTATCATGTGAAATCCTTCGGTATTTATGCTTTATTAATGTCATTTTGTTTACTAGTGTGTGCAGTAAACAATATCACATGACATGTCACATGATATTCCTATTTTCTGTTCAGCCTGGGGGGTACTCCAATAAACCGTTGCAATGACCTGGGTAGTTTGTAAATTACATAACATTACCAAAAATGAGAATACTGCTTACATAATTGACAGATCTTTAGATGAGATACTTTCCCATGTTCTGAATATTTCTTTGAAATTTTCAAATACATTTTCATTGTGCTATAAGGTCATGAGTTGAAAAGTGAAACACATTGCAATGGTTTATTGGAGAACTGTACCTCAGAATCCGCAGGCGGAGATTGTTAGCATCTGGCACATAGATACGGTTGTCTAACCTAAGCAAACCATTATTATCTAGTGACCAGTGTGAATCTGCGGGAATCGGGGAAGTGAGGTGTTGGGCAATGGCGGGGTCGGCAGGAAGGGCGGTGATGATGTCCTGATGGATGGCCTCGACGTCGACCAGTGTGCCTGCGCGGAGAACAGGGGTGGCAAGGCAAGTGGCTCGAAGGGACGATGCGAGCTGTTCCTGGGTGAAGACCGGGCGGAAGTTTTGTGGGTTGACGCGGGCATAGTCCCTATCCCCCTCTTTGGGATAGACGTCCCAGTGTCTAGTCAACGCATCAGGCTTGGCACCGAGTCTACCAGGACGAAAATGGACAATCATGTTGAATTGGGAAAGGAACTCAGACCAGCGGGCTTGCCAGTGAGTGAGGAGTTTCGTGGTGGAGAAGTATTCCAGGTTTTTGTGATCCGTGACGACGTTGATGGGGTTGGCGGAACCTTCAAGATAGTGACACCAGGAACGGAAGGCTTCATAAATGGCTAGGAGCTCCTTGTCGTGTGTGTTGTAGTTGAGTTCTGGCGCCGTCAACGTCCGCGAGCGGAAAGCGACAGGACGTATCTCTTCATCAGTACAACGAATAGAAATAATACCTGATATCGCATAGTCCGAAGTGTCAGTTTCAATGATTAGCGGGGCGTCAGGGACCCAATGCATCAAGATAGGAGCGGAGGTGAAAGCGTCCTTGAGGCATTGGAAGGCGGAGCGACAGTCGTCAGAGAATACCCAGGGTACTCCCTTACGAGTGAGGCGGGTGAGAGGAATCACAATGTCGGAATACTCGTGAATGAAGCGGCGATAGAAGTTGGCGAATCCCAGAAAGGATTGGATATCCTTTACTTTACACGGCTCGGGCCAATCCTGGATGGCTTTAATTTTCTCTGAGGACATGGACAATCCATTTGGCGAGAGAATGTACCTGAGGTACTCCGTCGTGTCAGTATGGAACTCACACTTCTGCGGATTGGCAAACAAGCCGTGAATGCGGAGCCTACACAGGACCTCGCGAACATGTTCCTCATGTGAGGCCATGTCAGCGGAGTAGATAAGAATGTCGTCAAGGTAGACTACCACACACACATCGAGGAGATCAGCGAAGACGGAATTCACGAACCGCTGAAACGCCGCAGGGGCATTTGACAGACCAAAGGGCATTACAAGCCACTCATAGGAACCGTAGCGCATGTGGAAAGAGGTCTTCCACTCGTCCCCAGTGGCAATGCATACCAAGTGGTAGGCGTGCCGGAGATCGAGCTTCGTGTAGACTTGGGCATGGCTTGGGGCATCTAGGAGGTCAGAAATTCATGGGAGTGGATAGCGGTCTTTCTTCGTGATCTTGTTGAGGCCTCTAAAGTCGACGCAAAGACGGAGGGAACCATCCTTCTTGCGGACAAAGAGCACGGGGGCGGCGTGGGCGGAGGATAACGGGCGGATGAATCCCAATGCCAAGTGCTCATCGAGGAAAGTGCGTAGGGCCTCAAGTTCAGAAGGAGAGAGAGAGTACAAAGTACCCAGTGGTGGATGCGTACCTTCCTCTAGCTCGATCTTTAGGTCGAACTCACGGTGCGGCGCAAGCGTATTGGCTTTCTTCTTGCTGAAGACATCCGCAAACTCGTGGTACGCCGTTGGTATGGCTGAGAGGTCGATAGGCTCGGAAGGGACAGATGGATTAGTAGCTGCAGCATGCAGCTCACTGAATAGAACAGAAGTGCTCATGGCAAACGCTACCGAGCCTTCAAGTCGACAGGCCTTGGTGAAAACCTCGGCGCTGACAAGCTCGATAGGCGGCGCATGGCTAATGGATGGTCGTGGTGTGTCGACAGACGGAATGCTTACTGACGGATCGGGATCCAGAGGTTCAGCGGAAGCGCTTATAGGTTCTAGATGGGATTGTGTCGGCGCTTGGAAGGTTATACTACTCGATACCCAGTGGATTGTTGCGGGTGAGCCAGTTATGCCCAAGTACCAGAACACACGTGCCATCTAGCGGAGTGATGTAGAACATCGACAGGATGACAACACCGGACGGAAAGCGGAGCAGAAGGTTGATGGCCTGCGTAATAAGGTTATTAGTAGTGCCATCAAACAGGCGGAGTTGAAGTGGGTCAACAGAGTAGGTTTCGAGACGGTTCTGATTAACAAAACTACTATCTACAAAACAATCGGATGAGCCGGAGTCCACTAAGGTGGGATAAATCCCTCCAGGTAGAGCAGCGTCGACATAGGCGGATTCCGATGACAAAGAAGAAAAAGGAACAGTGGAAGGAGGAAATATTTTTGAGCTGGGGACATTCCCCCTTGAATCAGGAAACAAATGAGAACCAGGGGCATACCCCTTTGAAGGTGAAACAGATGGAGAGCCAGGGGCATTCCCCTTTGAAGATGGAAGTCGACCATAATCAGACACAAAAGAAATAGGAACGGAAAGAGAGTTAAGAGGAAAGAGCGGATGCGTTAAGGCGAACCACTCGAAGCGCACTTTCGCGATTGTTACAACCATTCGAGAGTGCTGGACTCGAAAGATCGACAACTAGTTTTTTGCCTTGTCAGAGGCATCGAGTTCGGCGTCAGGCACCTCGGCGATTGCCTGACGGGCCTTAGTCACATTGGAAGACGATTTTCGACAGTCCCTTGCCATGTGGCCAGGCTTGCCACAGAAGAGGCAGAGTTTGTTGTCGACTCGGCGTTGACGCTCTTCAGGAGTGAGCTTACCGTCTTTCCCGGGTTTTGTAGAAAGGTCGGAGGTGAAGGAAGTAGGCTTAGTGCCGGATGGCTTGTCCTTAGGCACTTTACTACCAGAGGCGGAAACGGAGGAAGGAAGAGATGACGAGGTCGAAGAGTTCTTGTTGCCGTCAGATTTGGCGGGCTTAGAGGATGACGGAGCAGAGGGAGAGGCGGCGTTGTTGCGGGAAGGTCGTACGCTGTCTTGGCGGCGTTCCCAGTAACGGGTGTCAAGTTCTTGCGCAAGATCACGAAGATCCCACAATGAATCAGGCCTACCAGATCGATAGATCTCATCTTTAAGGTGATCAGGCAACCCATCATACAAAAGAGACTGAAGCACGCCTTCACCGTATCCGCGTAACTGTGAAGCGTAACAGTTGAACTCAACGATGTATTTACTAATCCTTTGGTTGTCCTTCATGACCAAGTTTTTTAGTTGATGCTCCGCGTCGCGGGCGGGATTGTGTGAACCGAAGTTCTTGCGGAGTTCCTCAATAAAACATTCCCAGTCGTCTTCCCAGGGAGGTGCTCGACCACCAGGCACACGTAAGAGATCGGGTTCGAACCAGTTGAGCGCGGAGCCCGTTAGGAACGACTGAGCGTAGATAACCTTCTTATGGTCGGAGCTAAACGCCTGGGGACGATCCCGGAAATTTAGTTGACACTGAACTAGGAATGTACGGAGTTTCTTTTGGTCCAACCCATCAAACTGGTCAGGCTCATGCACCTTCGTGCGATAATTGTCGATCGAGGCAGTTGGCGGAGGTGGCGGAGGTGGCGGAGGTGGCGGCTGACGAGGGACGTTGGACTGGGCGAGAGCCGCAATGGCTCGAGTTAACTGGATCAAGATACTTGCCTCGTCTTGTACGTTAGCAGGATCATCAGGGTCAGGGTTGTTACCAACAGGACCATCAGGAGGCGGGTCAACTGGGTCAACTGGAGGTGGCAGCCTTGACGAAGATGGCGGAGGATGAGGTGCGGAAGGATCGGGAACTGTGGTGGCGTCGACATCGCCTTCCACTTCAGCCTCAGATCGGGACCTTGTAAAAACAGGCGTCGACGATCGTTGGCCTCCGCGGTCAGCTGTGAAGCTAGCAAAGGGTGTGTCGATGTCGAGGTCGTAGTCGTCAGGAATCCTGAGACCAGATTGGTGCTGTTGTGTGGAGGTGGATGGTTTGCGGGTCTGCGAACGAGTTACGTAGTGTCTAGAAGCCATTTGAACGCGCAGTGAGTTCGAATATACTGTCAGAAACTGTATTCGTGGTGATCGCAGGAAGCGGAGCAGAGTACGGCGGCATGAGTGGTCACTTAGCTAATGAACTACTCCGTTGCAAGGCGTCGTGGGGGTTGGGACTTCGGCTTCAACGACTTGGCTAGAGCGTTGCGCCACGCATTCTAGGCTGTCCCATATTTCACGTTAGCGGGAAAGACCTTGCAGCGACGTTGACTTAAGTGGTGAAGGAGCGGAGCTGGATCACCTTATGTAACCAGTTTCCTACGTCCAATAACGATATTAGAGTTTTGTGCTGATTTGCGTACTGACCGTGTTTTGGTTGCCAAATATATGATTGTTCACTGTCTAAACAACAATAAACACCCCCCAACGATCTCACCTGACGTATAGATCGTCTACGGATAAAATTCTATATTGACTTTACTATGATTTCTAGTCAATATTACACCTATATTTACCACTTTTCAGTAGGATGTGATTTTCCTGATAATTTACTGAAGGAAAACTACTAATAAAATAATTCCGCAATAAATGTTACTCAATACAGGAGTGACCAAACTGCTCTTTCAATCGCTTAGAGTGCGTGCTAGTTATCTAGCAGGTTCAGGATCGCTCACTTTTCTCCTGTGGTGTGATAACCAAAAATTGCTGAGAGATTATTCAATTAAGAAGTCCCTCCACCAAATTCTCACTAATTCTCACTATGACACTTTTGTTCAGCTGTGTCTAACTGACCCTAACTCACGCTTAGAGTGACGTGTTAGTTTTATATTAGCTAACAACTAATATTTGCTTTTATCTTTTGGAGCAAACGAACCAACCACTGGTGAGGAGAATTAAACTTTTATTTCTACCTGAGGTTTGAGAGGGGGCAGAAGCGGTGGCCTTTTATGCTTTTCAGAGGCCTCTCTACTCCCACGCCTCGCACTAGTTACATGTGCTACATTTGTATTATAGATAGTTCTAGAATGATATAGGGGCTTGGGCTGTGTAAGCTTAATAATGGACTTAGGACATGACTCAGCAATAAGTAATTCATTTCTTTGTCTTTTGGGCCGATCTCAGCGGGATCTTGTAGCGCTGAAGCTATGCTCTACACCGCCTTAATTACGAACGGTTATCTTTAGAAATGACTCGGCTATAAAGGAACTTTCTAGACTGTTCTCTAATTGACCCCTTTTTGTGAAGCCACATCATTACTAATGTTCTAGAGCCTTCCCAATTAATTAACTGATCCGCGGACTTCTGAATCACTTTATGCTTATGATCCGAGATCCAGATCATCAATCATTCCTTTGTTCCGATTTATTTGAGCTTAAAATCAAAAAGTTTTGATGAATCATGGGAAAATATACAAGATCCGGTTTTTTAGCATTTTCTCCTCTTCTGATGCGATCAAAAACTGTCCGCCCGCGCCGGGGAATACTCTATCATATGGTATTCGGTCCGCCAGACTTCCAGGCGCCAATATATTTCCCTTGAGTCACATTACTTTTTGTAAGAATTAGCAAATAAATATATATGAATTATAAGGTGTTTCGCCGTTTGAGCGATATCTCCGTCAGTTTTGAAGCTTTTAGAATGAAACAAAACCGTGGATAAAGTTAAGAAACAGTCCTTTCAGATGGTAAAAAGATTACAGTCAAAAGTTTACTGGTTCCCGAGATATTCACATTTCTTTCCCAATGTTCCTTCTTATTCTGCCGTCTATGTGCTATTTTCTTGTTGTAGGGTTATATTCTTTGAATATTACACCTATGCCAAGTTCTAGGCATGATTGTAGTAGATTAAATCTTATACTACATGGGTGTAGATAATTTATAATGATCTAATGTCTGTCCAGTCTCATAAAGATCATGAGATCTGTTAAACGTCTGAACTTGTCACCTGTTCGTTGACTATTCTGATAGATCATTGTTTTATTCTTTGAATATTATTTCTCCTACAGCGGGGATGAAGTTGAGAGGCGAACTTAAGACGAGAGTACTTGGGGGGGAATTCTAGTCGATATTCGAACTAAGGTACTGTTAGAACGCGGGGATTCGGACGACTCCGGAATGGAATCGGAGACTTAGCATGGAAGGACCTCGGCCTCAGCGACTCAGGTGGAGCGCTGTGCCATTGCTGGTTGTCCTAGGGGTCCCTAATTTCGGATCTAGCAGAGGGAAAGTCTCTTGGGGGGAATTCAAGTTGATTTCGGACTGAGGTTACAAGTTACTAGGTACATTGTATATAAGGAGGGGTCCGGAATCAAAAGGAACAAGGGTAGGACAAAAGGAGACAAAGGGAGATGGAAAGAGGAACAACACCGAGGGTCAAGTGTTTGACTCAATGGTGTTTCCCAAAGGAGGAATGAAGGGCCAAGACCCAAGAAGGAAGGAAGGAGGATGGGAGTCAGGAATGGCTAGCTGACTGAATAGAAAGGAAGCAGCAGCCCAAATAGGAATGAGGGAGAATAGCGGAATTGAAATGGACAATGCAATAGTTGCAAGGTCCGGAGTAAGTCCGGAAAGTCCGAACTCGGAGGTTAAACTCCGGAATATTGGCAAAGGTAATTAAATGGAATGAGCTAACCAATACAATGGGTATAAGCGGAGGTGGGGTCAAAGTCCGAGGTCGGAGCTAAGACCGGAGGTTCCGGAGACGAGACGTGAACAGAATACCGGAGCGGAGGCCCGGAGTTGGGAGCATAGGTTTTGCGTACTCGTCTGGAAGGTGTCGAGGTTGGGGTCGGACCCGGAATGTTCCGGAGTCGGACCGAAGGTGGTGTCCGAGCCGGAGGTGGGATAACCTCTTGGGAGTCGGCAAGGAGAAGGTGACGGAAGGGAAGTAGGGCTCCGGAAGTCGGAGTTCAGAGTTCCGGGAGCCCGGAGCGGAGGTCGGGATTGCATGGATATGACAGGTACAACAACAGTAAGCTACAAGTATAAATAAGAAAGGAGAACAGAGAAGGGGCCGGTCGGTCCGGCGTGGGAAGGGAGCGAGATGGTAAGTATGACAGAACTAAAAGAGCGATGAGGACCAGGGAAGTGGAACAGAAGAAATGAATGGAACAGAGGACGGCGAAGTTGGGAGGCAGAATGAATAGGCCGACAATCTAGGCGCGCGGATCAGAATGTCAATATATGAATAGATCAAATGTCAATAAAGGAATAACCAATTGTCAATAAAGGAATAAACCAAATGTCAATAAGGAGCGGATCAACGGCGAACATATCAACCGCTAGTTAGTTAAGCGAATGAATAGAATAAAACGGTATCGGCCAAATGGCTGAGGAACTCAAGTGGTGGCGGGAGAACGAAGGAGGCGCTGCTACGGGGCCATAGGATGGGAACCACTATCGGCGCTGCTAAGTGATGGGCAATGGCGCGATTTAACGGGCGCAAGTAACGGGCGCAAGAATGGGGGTGCAGAAAGTGGTAGAGGGGTGGGGACTTTGCGGGGCCGTGACAATCACCTCCAACAGGGGTCCGGAGTTTGTCTCTCATTTTTTCCATTCACTTGGTAAGGCCCTCGACATCCGCCTCCACTTCACCTCCAGTTATCATCTGGAAGGAGATGGTCAGACCGAACAGATGAACCAGACGCCTGAGCAGTACCTGCGCATCTACAGTAACTACCAGCAGGACAATGCTCCGAATGCCACCACACGCGTCTCTCCATTCTTTGCCAACAAAGGCTACCATCTGAACATCACCATTCACCCGGAGCGAGACCTGACATCAGTACGCGCCCAAGAGTACTCCGTAGATCTCGACTCCCTCCACCACTTCCTTCACGAGGAAATGCACCTTGCTCAGATCCGTTATCAGGGCCCAGCAGACTCCCGTCGGAGTCCTGCCCCAGCTTTCGAAGTAGGAACCTTGGTCTATGTAAAGGCCAAGTATTCCCGCTCCACCCGACCTTCCAAAAAGCTCTCCAAAAAAAACCTCGGCCCATTCGAGATCATTGCCCACATTGGAACTCACTCCCTCACTCTCTGCCTGCCGGAAAACATGCAAGCCATTCACCCGGTATTCCATGTCTCGCAGATCGAACCCTCTGTCCCGAACATCATTCCAAACCGCCACCAGCCACCTCCGCCTCCCATAGAAATCGAAGGCGAGTTCGAGTTCAAGATCGAGGAGATACTCAACTCCAAGATTGACCGATGTAGACACAACAAGTTGCTCTACCTGGTCAAGTGGCTAGGCTATGGAGGGACCAACAAGGAGACACAATGGCTCCTTGCCAGCGAACTCAATCATGCCTCCGACCTCGTCGAAGCGTTCCACTCTCGGTACCCAGATAAGCCTGGACCCGAAGCCCCTTAGGAACCCCGACTCCTCTTCCATCTCTCCCTTTCTCTCCACTCCTCACTTTTGTTTTCATTTTTCTTCTGTAAGTACAGCTCCCCTCACCTTACTAATTCTGAGCCTTCAAGGGTTCAGGCCTAAGAAGGGGATACTGTCATATCCATCCCTGACCATCGACTTCCACTCCCTCCGATCCCTCCAGTCTACCTCTGCTCCTTCTTCACTAACCTCGGAGCTCCCATATTCCGCAATCACCTCGGTACCCCTCGATGGTCACCACCCCCTCCTTTCAATTTATTACCTACGCCTCCCTAAGTATGGAGCCCCGAAGGCTTCTGGACAGCTCCGACGTCTGCTAGCGCACTCCCGCCTCCGCTGGGCAATACATTCGCTTGCCCTGCAAGCCCACCTTCAGGCCCATCCCTCCTTCCCATTTCTGGGTTACCGCCTACCATTCCGTTAACCCCGTAACCTGACTCGTTGGTAATATTCAATCGGCTAATGTCTAACCCTGTTAGCTCTGCTCCGCTCAGCTCCGCCATTTGCGGGCCTGCCCTCATTGTAACTATATATATACTCAACTTGTACATAGGTTACACCTCAGTAATAAAATTGACTAGAGTTTACCCCCCTTCAGTTCTGTTGCCAGTTTAGTAAGTTAGGGCACGGACATGTTACTTGGCACAGCGCTCCTGGCATAGAGGCCGAAGCCCTCTGCCATGGAGACACTCCTTCATCTCAACCTGGTCTCTGACAGACAACGAGAACATACTGGGCGCAGCACTCCATTCCGAGTTGCTGAAGCCGAGTCCCTTCAACACCCCATCACCCTCGGAGCTCTGCCCCACCTCCAGTCTGTCTCCGACCCACCATCGGACAACCTGGAACACCGAGTTCCACCCGACAGCGTCACCTGGATAGCAATCGGACCTATCCAAGGAATGTCTTCTTGACAGTGTTGTTGTATGTGATAGTTCCCTGCCACAATATGGCTGGCAAGCACAAATCCATCCATAATACCGTGCAGAAAATTTGACATGAGAATTTCCATTTCAAAATTCAAATATTATCAAATTCTCTCGGATATAAGACAGAAAACCCGTTGTCCGGGCACACCCGGAGGGGTTGTGTCACGCAGTTCTGGTCTCGGCCTGTTGGCTGTCACGCATCACTCAAGCTTGCCGGTCGGATGTCCGGTGTCACGCTCCAAACTGGACAATGCGTGACCGGTTGGTCATGCCAGTACAGTACACGGGAATTTTTGCTGGTAACTCATGTCACACCCTAGCCTCTTCAGAAACCTTGTTCTGAGGCTCCGAATATGCTTCTTCTTATTTGGGACGATTGGCAATGGTGTGTGTGCTTTGACCCCTCCAGGCGCTCATTGATTCCACTGTTGTTAAGTGTTGTATGTGATTATTCTGTCTGCTGCATTAGATCTCGTCCCCACCGGGACACCCAAGGTACGTCCAGAATACCCAGGGGGATTCGGTAAAGCTGGTGTCTCACTTCACTCCATGTTGCTTTCTCCTACTCGCTACAGGGGATCATCGCATTCTGCGGTGTTACTCCTTCTCTAGCGACCAAAATTGGATGGCCTTACCTCCTCAAAGGGAAGATACAGTATAAACAAAGGATTATTGGATGCTGCTTTATGAGTGTTATGGGGATGATTGTTTGTATTCACAGCTGCGACCTCCGACGCGGGATCTCATTCATATCTTAATTTCCCAAGGTTGTGGCCGCCTTTAATCATCTCTCGATGCGTCTGCTGGGCATTGCTTTAGCGTCACTCTCCTCCGGCCTCGGCGAACTCACCTTCCTTCAACTGTCGACAACGTATACATCGAGCGGGGTTTCCGGTGATGCATTAGGATATTTCGCGTCTGGCACTGGATGCGCCGGACTTCTTGGAGCAGGCTTATGGTGGGTTCTGAGGGGTCTTGGGGTACAGCTCGGCGTGGGCCTTTCGTCGGTGAGCCGTTCTGTGCTCACACCGAACGTCCACCCAATGACGGAGCTTCTAGTTGCTACCCTTCGTGATACCATTAGCCTATTTCCACGTTCTTCCCACTGCAACCAACTTTCTGAATGCAGGGGCCTATACACCTTTCGAACATGATCATTACATGGGGACTCCATCGACTGAAAACCCGGCAGAAAGCCCGAGCATGATCATAACCTCAAATGCCTCCTCCGATGCCCCGTCCGTTTCCCTAACTCCCGCTGACAAATGGCATCTCGTTCGCCCTCTGATATTGCGATATATGGCCTCATTATGTGAGTACCCCAATGCCAATCTTGAAAAGGAGTTTGTCACGGACTCAGCGAACCCCTACCATGCAGTTTGTGTCTACACAGTATGTAATCCTCACGTAGATATTCTATATTTTGCTCTGACGATTCCCTCTCAAAGTTTGAATACACAATCAATCAAGGCATATCTCCTACACTAATTTTTGCAGTCCCTAAACCTTCCCAACACCCTGTGCTGAGTCACATCATAAAGAGCATTAGAGATTATTATCCGCTCTGGCAGGTTTGTGCCTTGCTGCGTGATGGAACTTTCAAATTATCAGCACCCTCTAACACCCTCCCCAGCTGATCTATCAAACAACCGTTTTTCTCTCCCGCTCTTCCATCTCACTAGGGCTCCCTCCGCTTCCTCGAAAGTACCTCCCGGTGCCTGCAATCTTACAAGCATTCATTTTGATCTTCCTCTTCCTTGAATCGTCGCGTGGTATCATCCCTCCCGGGGAAACCGGACAGCCTGATGACGATGAGAGCGCTAGCATCCTATGGGTTGCATTCTTTATTGCTATTGAAGGAATCTGCGGAGGTTCTGCATAGTGAGTCAGCCGTTGAGCCAGTTGGGTCAGTTTGGTTTGACACAACAGCATGCGGTTCCATCGCTGTGTGAATCTATTAGCGTGAATGCGTTCTACCATGTAGGTCATGAGGATTTGGATGTCGTGAGTCAGGATCCCCTCGCGTTCGAACGGCAAGTCCAGGAACGGGAGTTCAAGATCGGTGCTATTGGTCTCGCGGATACGTTCGGCATCTTGATGGCTAGCCTGCTAGCCGTACCTGTGGAGATCAAGCTTTGCCATGATCAGATCTCCCGCGGAAGGGAGTTATGCAGGAAAGTGTAAAGATGCAATGCAGGGGCCTGCTTGGAACTGTTTTTGGGAACTGCGTTTCTTTCGGTAGGCGCTATTAGTGTTTCAAGGCTTTAGTTTGAAATAGTGGCAACCGTCAACGATATGCTGATTCAATTTCCTCATTGTGGCAATCAATACTGATTTGTCTAGATTCGTGGGCCGTGATGATCGGATGCCCGTTTGACTATCCGGTCTGGCGCACTGCGGCGGCTTCATCTCCCGTCAGCACTCGACAGTTCCGCCGCCATTGATCGTTAAAACGCCAAGAAGTGAAATGTGCGACACATCCATCAGCGACCATTGTCACCAGCTCCTGTTGGGTTGTGTGTCGATTCTATTTGGGAATGTATGAGAATCAGTGTGATCGCTAGCCCCAACTTCCCCCTTCGGTCTTCACTAGCACTCTAAATCCAATTTCACCGATGCGTAGACGGAGTACAGACACTTGGATGCCGATCGGCTTTTGACTAAAATACCTGACCAACTTCGCTGTTTCGGAGCGATGGGGTCGCGAGTTCGTAGAAATAAGCGCCTGGCCGCTGGCTGTCCAACAAAGACACCTGTAAAATGGCAATATGGGCGTTTCGGCATATATACACGATAACTTTCTAATTATCGATTTCTTAAGTATTCATATCTTGAGGCGCACGGTACCAGCCTAGTCGAGCCAACTGTTAACGTTAATTACAACAGCTATGACCACACTTGTCCCGAACCCACACCAAAGGTGGTCATACTTCTCCTAATCCAATGTTCGAGTCGATCGACCATCATCCCGAGGGAAAAGTGCGCACATGGTCAACTTTTTGCTGATCGCCCAACCCCCATGATTTCGACTCTAAATAGGATGGAATGAATGCTCGTATGGAGGCCCACCTCCTATTTCCAGATGGGTAATCGATTCCCCCCACCCAGTGAATGGGAATGCCATAGCGTACCTGCCTATCCAACGTAGGTATAACTACTTCCAGAAACGCGTAACAGAGGATCTATAGCCACTGTCCATCACTGGCGGAGGCTCTGGGGAGTGTAGCTGAAATTAAGAACCTAGTTGCCAGCACGCTCTAATGGGAGGATTTCGTCAATTAATATTTTTCCTAAATCAGACGTCCGAGAAAAGGCGGCATCCGCTTCCTGAGTTGTGAAGGTCTTTAATCTCTTCCCCATTGCCTGTTGCAGCCACAGTGAGCCTGCGGGTTGCCAACATAATTAAGCGTACAGGGCAAAAAAGTTTAAAGCGTTAACGGCTCAGGCTCAAGTCACTTCGATTAATCCAATTATACAGAGATAGATGAAGGAGCCAGGCCCCTCGTTAAGTTCGCCCTTGCAACCAGGGCCTCCTCGCATGTGTTACGTAGCTGAAACGACTCGAGGAAAGGTTACACCTGAAACGTACCACGCTGGCCCAAATGGGGCGATACCCCCGGCTTATGGTGTTGTAATTGAGTGCCCCCCACATGTGGCGGAGTACGGAGTAAGCTCCCCAAGCACTCGGCCTTGATCTGTGCCTAAGGCGGTAGAGCCATGAATGAGCCCACTCGCTTTGTCCAATGATGATAGGCAACTCCGCAACCCACGGATTCTTGCGGGGTAGGTGTCCCCCACTTGAGCATGAGACCACTGCGCCAAGCCTCAGTGTTATTGACTTATTCCGAAAGCTCGACGCTGGGTGGGAAGGGGGTGCAATTTCGATGCACGCAGTTTGACCCAAGATCGCGTTGGTTAAATCAATGGAGACCAAATGTTCCACGCTTGGCCTTGGCATCATTGGACCATGCACAACGGGTCTAACCAACCAGCAGAACACAGGCAAGTTTCCACTGGGAAGCTCAAATAGGCCACGCAGATATAACTTCCTTCCATTGGGCCACAGCCAGGATGAAGGACCCAGAGACGAACGTTGATGCCAGGAAGCAGTTCTTGGTTTTTTGGTTGATGTAATCTTTGAGGCCCCATGTCCGGGGTTCCGCGGAAGATATGCGATAGATAACCGTCTCCATACTGATACTCCGGAGACTGCGTGCGGGAAAGTGGAGGTTACATGGGCAAGTTACTTCCATTCGTTTGGGATAGATCCCTCCAGAAATGGCGACATTTTCTGGACCTGCCGGGAGGCACCGCGTTGGCCGCATAATACATCCGCACCCGTGCCTTCCTCTATCTCAGGTGATTTTGGAAATGCTCTATAGGGGTTCGATTGCGCGAATAATACCATTCGCTAGATCAGAGCTACTATAGTCCCTAAGACAAGGGCAGGGAAATGGAACAAAGGGAAGATAAGCCCACGCAGCCCGTTGATAGGTCCGGAACGATTACCCTTAGGTTCACGCACGACTTAAGGATCACCGGGAAAAAGCGAGAGCCACGGGCTTCTACATGTCGTTTCATGCCGCGAGGCCTAGATTAGCACCTCGTTGTCTATCGACCACGACCATAGACCAACCGCTAGTGGTAGTGATGAATCACTCATGGACGTCCCATGATTTTGACAGGTCGGTGGACCTCGAGATAGTCAACCGCTGTGTCATGTTCACCCAGATCCAAGAACGCCATCACTGGGACAGGGAACACATAAGGTTTCAGTTCGTCGAGTTGATCATGCAGCATTCACTGTGGTGCATGGAAGCAGGGAAAGGGGAAGAGTATACCTAAGATGCATCACAGATACAAAAATAGACCTGCGGGTCAAGTTGCATCCATTGGCCACAACTTCTAGACGGCGGAAGAGACCATTCAGAGTAGATTCAATCGGGAAGATGTTTTTCCCAGAAAATTTGATTCTCCATCGGAAACCTTGAGCCCTGCCCCTTTTCCTTAGGTGACAACCACGAGCTAGAGACAAAAACCAAAGGGGCGCTAAGAACCCTATGCTGGACCAGGCGGCCGGGTCCATTTCGGCTCACTCGCTAAGAGTGAGGCCATAGGAGACATGAACCGGTAGTTCATTGAACCACGGCACTGGCTCAATTGGCATTTTCTTCCACTGGGGTTGGTTGGGTTAGGTTCGAGACAGTTCCAAAGATGTAAAGCGTACAATTTTCCCCATCGAGTTTGCAAGAAAAAGTCTGTCGCAGAAAAAATCGATGCCGCTATCTACACGAGACTTTACTTTGAGTTTCGTGTAGCAAACATTCGATAGACCCCCGTATTTTTCGAACGGAACATTTCTCGTTGAGGAAACAAATACCAGGGCTAAAAAATCCAAATCGCGAAAGGAAAGAAGGAATAGTGCACTGAACAAACGGAACTAGCAGCAGAGCCGAGTCTTCTACCAAGGGTACATGTTGGTTTGATCGGTAGTGTGGCTGGTCCCCGCTTCTTGCTCGATAAGAAAACATTGGGATTTTCTTGCAAGCCCCTCCAAACACCCCAGAAACTCGGCCAATTGGATGAAAAGTATGTGGCATTTAGGCCGAACGAACCGTACAACCCTGTCCGCGTGTCTTAACTAGCCCATACAAGTGAGTTGTCAGTGATCCATCCTTTGATGCCAACCATCTTGTCCTATGAGTACAGCCGCTCGTAGAAAGCCTTAAGGAAATCCTGATCGACTGAAAATGGCTGGGGATGCTGAACAGGGTGTACAAATTCATCATAGTAATCACCACATTCTGAGAAGGAGAAGCAGTTTCGCCAGGTCTGTATTCGTTTCTATCCGTGTTTGTGGGGACTCTCCTTTGAAGTTGTCACCCCAGCAACCAAAATTTCGGAAATATTGCGACCTCGCAACCGGTTACAAGCTGGCGATGCCCAACCCCCTGCAGGGTAAGGCTGAGGAAGCGCGGGCTCGGCGGCTTCCATCACAGCAAGTGCACCATTAAGATGGTGTTCGCAATTTCGTCGCTAACAAAGTTTATCCGTTGACATCATCAGTGAAAAGCCAGAAATGTCAGAAACCACTCGTGGCATTTCGGTCGACGGACCCGCACAAACTTAGCCACGCACTCGAGTATTGGCCAGCTGAGATGAATACCCAGGGCAATTGGAGGCGCCGACAGTATACGCGGACTCCCCAACCCACTTCGACCTGGAGCCGCAATCGCGAAGGTTGTTATTCCACAGATCCAATCAATGCTGGACAGTGGAGAGACCGCGACTTCCTGCCACGTGAGAGCCGGCGATCGAAGGAAGCCAACGCGCAAGCTGGTCAAAGTTGATCTGGAGGGCTTTAGTTGCTGTCAAGGTAAATGGCCGTGTGATCCGGAATCAATACATTTATGTTCAAAACGTGACACCTCAAATTCCTGGCAAATTCCGTAATTCAAAAAATCGCGTTTCGGACTTTGTGCCATTGCTCACCCAATTCTTGTGACCTGCCTATCAATTCTTAACCAGTCACCACGATCCAACCTGCGTTGGGGAAAGCGCGATGTATGTTACATAGGGTAAATTGGTATTAAAACAGTGTCCCAAACGGAATAATGAAAATAGAGTCCAGTGAAGTAGCTTAATTTTGGCTTCAGACATTATCCAATATTACATAATTTATAACATACATTTCCCTACGTCAGCGCAGTTTGGATCGTTAAGAATTGGACGGACTCTGAAACGCGATTTTCTGAATTACGGAGTTTGCCATGAGGAATTTTGGAAACGACAATAGATACAGTCAGGGAACAACCAACATTCACATAATTGACGCCCAGCTACAAAGTCGAATGCATGAGGTCTGGGGCCTGTGCTTGAGCCGATACAACTTCGTTCGCTGTCTAGGTAGTCAGGGGTGAGGGTGTAGTGAATGCACGAACTCCTGCTCAGCGGTCATGTCACTCCGTTAACATGCCAAATCGTGCCTTGGCGGCAACGCGACGCCTCTTGTTTGTCGCCACAAATGAGCCGTTCCCTGCGCCTGTGATTACGTTCTTTTCGGCTATGACATTATTTCTTGCGGCTCTTGCCAGAACGAAACCGTCTCTGTTGACTTTCTGCCATTTATCGCATTTTTGTATAAGACACGGAGCTGATCAGGGACACTCTGGTCCGCAAGGGCTCAGAGATCGCTTCTTGAAGGGAATAATGCTTGCGTCCAGATGGTTGCCCAACACTGACTGCTCGACTTTGTGGCGCTAGATGAGGACGGGGGCTGCCCAACCCTCCCACCTTCGCGCTCTTCCCAGGATGATTGCCATGCCATGCCCATTCCCACCTTCCGCCCCTATGCACTCATGAACGAACACAACTAGTGACGCCATTTTCCTTCCTCCCCACCATGACATGACTTCCGCTTAAAGTGATTCTTTAGTTATTGGTCACTCCTTTTGCGTGAGTCCTGGGTGGCAAAATGGTTACATAATCCTCTAGCGACCCCTCCCTTTGTCTCCGCCTCCACTTCAGTGAATGGCATCAGGTTGGATCGGAATGAGAAGTTATGAGAAGGCAATGTCAGTCAGTCTTGTCCAAATATGTTCTTCCTTTCCAAATCGGGAAAATATGGTGATCGTTGGACTAGGCGGCTTGGCTGTCTGCCCGAACATTTCCGTTGTCACCTGTGTTCGTCCATCAGGCACACGTGAGGCCTTCTATGTGTGACTGGTGGACTGTTCGATCCCTAACGGTTGTCTGCGTCCCTAATTTGTGGAGACATGTGTAGCTCAATGTCTTCATCTCGACCTTCTGGAAAATCATCTCAGGTTCCAGATACCACAGATCACCCTGCTGAGCTGAGTCGCCCTGAGCGGATATCGAACACACGAGTTGCGGTTATCACGACCATTCGGACCCGTTCTCATCGTCACTTTCCTCTACCCCATGTACATGAAATAATTTGGGACACGCCGCTTTCCAGTGGTGTTTCTACCTGATCATCGCAACCCCCACACCCCTGACAAGTGTGATCTGTTGGTTTAGGGAATATATTCCGTTTCAATTTGTCGACACGCGGCGTTCTTTGATAAGTGGGCAAGCGCCTGGAGAGCCGCCAGGAAGGTATAAAAGGCAGAGAAGAATCGATGGCTGACCAACAACCATCGGCCCTCCTTCCTGCACCTTCTGACTCTTACAACAAAGTTATAAACAATGTTCTCTTCCAATCGCGTCTTCGCGTTTCTTGCTCTCTTTTTTACCTTCGCTAGCCTTTTTGCCGTCGTTCGAGCTGCCCCCGTCAGTGACCCTGCCCCCGCATTCAATCTTGTCGCTCGCGATGACGGGTTGGTATCAGGAGTCGTCTCTCCTCGTGGTGTCGTCACCTGTGCCGCCTTAGGCTGCAATGAGAAGGACATATTGAAACTCCTCACCAAGCTCCACATCGATCTCAAGATTCTTATTGGCAAACTTGGTCAGCATGCATTGACAGTTTGCATTTGGGCTCTTCATTGCTAACGAGCGTTACTGTGGCCTTGTTTTTTTTTTAAAAAAAAAAACCACTATTTCCATGCGCATTGACTAGACGGACATGCCAATCCCTGGCCCATCGTCACCGACATATGCGCTGTTATCACCGCCACGATCGAGCTCCTTGCCGCCATAGCAGTCAATATTTCCGTACCGGGCGAGCTCATCGCGGAAATCGTCGCAATCCTCGTCGAAATCATCATTGTAAGTTCGATCCATATGGTTTGATGATTCCACCGTTTTCCCCCTTTCCTACCTTTGTCCGACCCCAATGTCGTCCTGTGCTGATACGACATATTTGTCTGCCTGACCACCTTACAGTCCCTCGCGACCTGCGTGACGCTCTATGGACCACTCGTTACCATCGCCATTGCAATTAAAATCGATGTTGTGCTCCTTGCCCTCGTCAGCTCTTGCTGCGGTTTGATTCCCACTTTACTGGTCGAGCTCACCGCTGCGTAAGTGTCCCTTCCCCCCCGCCCAGTAAATTTGCTCATCATGTGATGTACCCCATCTCCTAACCCCATCTTTTTTTCTCCTCTCTGGCCTCATAATTCTTTCTCACAGGTTGGTGGTTCACCTCGAGTTACTGCAAACCGTGAGATTCGTCCTCACGTGTCTCACGCTCCACCTGAAACTCTGAGTGGTGGTAGTGGCCTCTACCGCCTCTCTTAATCAGGGCGGTTGGTATGATATGTCTCTCCTCTATATCTATCGAGCGACCGGTCCATCAGTAGTACAGGAAGATGCAACTCCAACTCGTTTTTCATAGCTTTCGTAGAAAGGAACTGAGTGTTCTTGTGCCTTGAATTTCATCGTCCGTAGTACTACTAGTTCCCTCAATTCGCTCGTTCCTACTTTTTGATCTTTTACTACTTCTGACGTACATTGATCGCAGTTCTGCTCAAATACGTTGGTCGAAACTCCCAGAAAATATACTATCAGCTTATTTTGTTGTCCGCCACAAGAATGCAAGTACCAAACACATGATCTTCAGAGAACTAGTTGTGGCACGCAACTAGTCATGTCACGAATACCTGGTGAAATCAGGCCATATATAGCCAGGCCAGATAGTCCACATGTTGTAAATAATACGTCCCCAAAAACAAGTATTCAATTATACAAGAAAGTCAAGTACCGTGAGGAACCATGCATTTTAAACTAGGTGAAGATACGAATAGGAATTGAGGTGATAGAAAGTTTAGAAAAGAACCTAGCTAAAGATATGAGCGCATCTAGTCAAACCTACTCTCCCTTCACTCAAATCCGGAGCCCTTCTTGAAAAGAGATGACTTTAGCATGCTCTCCGTCTTTCTTAGTCCATGTGACGTGGAATTAGGGCCAATTGTCGTCTTCTTCGACACAGCTGCAGCGGTGGACGGCCGAGGGTTCTTGGGCGCAAAATGCCCACCTCTAGGTCCGCGAGAAGCAGCTTGCAATTGCTGGGGCCCAGACCAGGTTGATTCGTTCTCTTCTTGTGGGGTAATAGGTTGAGACTCATTATGGCGCCTTAGGTGTAGCTGTCATCGAGGAGGTAGCAATTAGTAATATCCTTTATCGGAGGGCTGGGAGAATCAATCTATTCACTCACCTCTTGGTCGATATCGCCGCCGCTGACCACCGGGATAGGACGTTTAGCTGGTGAAACTGTCACAACGTCGTCAACATCGAATATCTGCGAATCTTCCCGCTCAACAAGCCAGGAGATATCGTCAGGGTCCGTGACAGCGTTGGGTTTCTCAAGCCACTGTATTTCAACCAAAAGATGAATTTCTGTGTTCGTGAATTTCCCGGCGGATAGGTTACTCACCTCTTTCTCTCGGATTTTCCTCTGAAGCTCCGCAGTCCCGATATATTGTTGCGAATCTTGCTCATCGTCGTCCTCTGATTCGCTTTCTTCAGGTTTCTCCTCGGCCAATGGCAAGAGGTCATTATCATCAGCCAAGATACCACTTTGATATGCCTGAAAGAATGGAAGCGTGGCTGGATCCTTGGCTAATTGAAACATCTTAGTCAACGTCACTCTTCAACCGCAGTTTTGTCGGTTCACGTCACCTAAGTCAGGTAAAGTATCACCGGCGATATTCCTCCTCTTGGGTGGCTTCGCACGGCGGACCACTTCGTCGTCGCTGCCATCACTATCGCTGCCTGCACCATCAATACCACGTCGTCTACGTTTTGTCCCAGCTCTAAACTTTCCGTCGACCGCATTTTGCGCAATCTTCAAATTCTTCTCGTCATCAACTTTCTCAAGCTCCCTTAGGTACCAAAGCATCAGCCTCAAATCTCGAGCCCTAGGTATCATGCGTACTGGTGTTTTTCGTAAACCAGCTGTCTGGCTTCCGTTTCTTCGTTCATCTCGCGATCATCGACAAGTTCTTTAACGACTTCTTCACCGTCGGCCTCATCGTCGTCCTCATCCTGGGTGGTGACTGGAAGCCCGAAGGGAGCCTCGTCATCAGACTCTTCTGCTTCCCCTTCATAAAACCGGTCGATTTCTTCCTTTGAAACCGCAGGAACTGTACGGGGCTTAGGAGCCAGTAACATTTGGAAGGCATCGCGTGGGGGACCACGGGCTTTCACACTCCCGGCTAAGGGTGATCGGTACAATGATCGCGGCGGGGAAGCGGGGCTTGGCGTAGGCGATACATTTTCGCGGCCTCGAACTACTTTCCCGCGTTTGGTGGGTGTGCTTGGGGACAGGGAGAGCTTGGAATTCGCTGATGAACCGGGTCCATCACTCAAAAGCCTTTGAGTATTACTGAGTTCCTCCATCCTCTCGGGCGATAGCTGAGTCCAAGACAATGAGAGTGAGTCAAAGGATCTAGGTTGGATTTGTTAATCGAAACCTTCATTCCAATGCCATATACGTAGCATTCACCTGTTTTCGTTCGGGCGTGGTTGCATGTGGGTGGACCTTGCTAATACCAAATCATCCTCTTCTTGATGCATGAGCAATTCGTCGTTACGCTTTCGCTGTGTGTTCGATATATTAAGTGCAGGCAGCAAGCCGGATGGCTGGGTCGCCAAGTCAAGATCATTGGAACGGAACTTCGTTTCGGTCTAAAACGTGGTGAGGCTGGACACCCAGATGAGTGTAACGAGCTTGCGCACCGGTTGTGTAGAACTCGGTTTTTGCGTTAAGAAAAGTTGAGACATGCCACCGAAGCCAAAATCACTTTCGCCGAATTGTGGATCGTCTGGCTCTTCGTGTTGCATGGGTCGTTCAGCCAGGGGTTGGGGTCGGGGTTGGGATGAGGGTGAAGAGAAAATGCTTGAGCTAACACGTCTTGAGCCACAGGGAGAACCCGGAAAGGACAGGAAGGATGCGAGGGGTTGTAGAGGCCCTCTCTTCTCAGTCTCCGAGAACATAGAAGAAACCCGGCCAATCTTGGGAGGGATTGCGTTTTCCACATCGGACCCGTTTGCACTCGGAAGTTGGTTCTCAGCGTCAGAATCCACGGAGCGGTTTGAACTACCAGAAACTTGGGGGTCTACAACTCTGGTCTCCTCTTCATCGTCACTGCCAACAGTCCGCTTTATTCGTCGCTTGCGGCTGATTACAGGCGACCCCTCCCCATCTGACACAGAAGTGGCAAGAGAAGACGAAATTAATGCAGCCTCATCAATGTCCGTGTCGTCAAAAGTATTTGTTGCTATGGATGGATGCGACGATGATGTCGACATTGATAATTGGTTGCTCCGCGAAGGCTCGATATTCCGCGCCTCAGGAGACCCTCCGATATCACTTGGGGCATCCAACTCAAGAGGTTGATAAGCCTCACCGGGCACGAAGTCCTCGTCTTGAGCATCATCTTCACTGTCGCCATCCGCAAGAGAGTCTACTGAATCAAGTTTTCTTGTAGATTGCTCCAGCACTTGTACGATATGTCGTCCCGAGAACTTCCTCGCATCCACAAGTTGGCCACCACGAGCCACCCAATCCTGTTCCTTGGCTGCTCGCGACTTGGTAGATTCACTTTGGGCCATCGCAAATAGATCAGCGAAAGGGTTTTCCTGTCTTTTTATTGGTTGCGGCGTGGAGGGTCTCGACGGGTGCAATAGAAGAGATTGTCGCGCCGACCTTAACGTTGACTTCCTTAGTGCGTTCGGCATTGAGCCCTTGGCTGTTAGCACTGCAAGGACAGGTGCAGGTTCAATTTCAAGGTCGTCATCGTCATCTGGAGGCTTCGGTGCTGCCTTGATCTTATCCATCGCCTCCAACTTGAGTTTCCGCGCGTTCTGAACGTTCTTCTTTTCCAGTGATTTTCGGTTACTTTGTGCTATCACCTCCTCCACTGAAGGAGGATTGTCGGATTCTGAGTCTGATGCGTCAAGTAGCTTGGTTTTTAGGTCGGGGAGTTTTCGGAAAGGGCTTCGTGTAGGTGATGTTTGCCGCGGAGCGCAGTAAGATGCATGCCGTCTATACACGGATGACAGCTCATTATGTCTATGAGGAACCACTAATCCCTCTATCGAAGCAATGGACGAGTACTGCTCAGACTTGGATGAAGGCGAAGAGGTGAATAGCTCAATCGCATCGGGATCGGACGCGGCAACGTTCGAAGGGAGCTCCCAGGCAGTCATCGGGCGTTGCAAAGGCTTCCACTCGGTCTGCGGATCCTGCATCATCACGCGTCGGGCTAAAGGGATACATCAGTGAACATTCCACTATTTATCATTTGGCCATCTTTCACCCACCCACTTTAACTCGAGCAGTTTCTTTCTCCATTTCGAGTCTCTCTTGTTTCGTAAGACGCTTTTAGACAGTTGTAAGCCTATAGCAGAGGAGAATCCCCACAATAACTTACTGGATTATTTTTTTTCTTTCCTTCCCTGCACTCTCTCGAGCCCGATCCTACCTCTGCGTCGGAAGGCTCAGGTTGGTCATTGTGGGTAGGTGGCGCAACAGGAAGGTCGATAGAAGCATTAATGAGGATGTTCGAGCCCTGGTCAGGCCCACTTAAAGGAACAGGTACGGATTTGAGTATGACAGGCAAGGTTTCCTCAACGGAATCTGGCAGCAAGGGGGTTCTGTGCTCATCCGTTAAGGGAGTAAGTGCCCTGGTAAAGCCAGAAGAGGACGAAACAGGAAACAGCAGCTTTCCATCCTCTTTCCCTGCATCTATCCGGGTGAGCATTGCTTTCCAATGGTAATTGGTGCTGTCGGAAGCCTCTTCGTCTGCGCTTGCGGAAACCACTGGAAAGCCTGGAGTATCATTTTCCAAAGATCCTTCATCAGGCCCAACACTGTATGTCTCAGGATTCAAAGTGGGGCTCTGTCGACGCTTTCCATATGTCCTCAGACTCTGAACGCGCGATGGTTCTGGGTCTGAATCTGTCATCGACGCGTCTAGCTCTCGTTTAGACGCGTCAGGGGACACCAAGTGGACCTATGAAACGGCTGACACGAGCAAAGTGGAGAGCGAACCCGTCAGCACGCACGGAGGCTGATCGGAAGGTTGGGATATTTCTTGCACTGGAGTCATATGACCCAACTACGACAATAATGCGGAATTAGCCGATATCTCCTCATGATGTGCTCCCGGATTCACGGCAGCCTTTCGCGTGCACCTGGTCCAAGTATTCATCGCCTCCTGCGTACATCCTCGACCCCTTCGGCCAAATTTGTCAAGATTGTGGAAGTGGGACCACGAGATGGACTGCAGAATGAACCTCATCCGATATCTGTTGGGGAAAAAATCAGCCTCATTGATCGCTTAGGCAAATCTGGGCTTAAGGCAATTGAAGTCGGAAGTTTCGTCTCTCCCAAATGGGTTCCCCAGGTATTATTTCCAACACCAACACCATCGCCACAGTGATCCAATTCAGTGTTAGATGGCCGGCACCTCAGATGTGCTTGCTGGTATTAAGGCTCTTCCAGGCGTTAGTTACCCAGTTCTCGTGCCCAATGAAAAGGGCCTAGCCACTCTGTTGAATCTACTTGAGACGTCCCCATCATTGACAAACGAGATAGCCATATTTGTTGCTGCCTCGGAGTCGTTCTCCAAAGCCAACATCAACTGTTCTATTGCTGAGTCTCTTAATCGTCTTTATCCTGTTGTAGAGGCGGCTCGGAACAAGGGCATCCGGGTTCGCGGTTATATCAGCACTGTGATTGTGTGTCCTTATGAAGGGCCTGTCGCTCCGAGCACTGTCAGGGATATCTCAAAGGCCTTAATTGACATGGGTTGTTACGAGGTCTCACTTGGAGACACAACTGGGCGCGGTACCCCGGCATCAATGACATCGATGTTAGAATCAGTCCTGTCCGTCATTCCTCCTGAAAAGCTAGCAGTCAGTCCGGAACTCGCCTGGTCCTTTCTTATATAACTAATGAGCTCCAAAGGCTCATGTACGCCTCTGAATTTGCAACGCATCTGCATTGAATGACCCGTATCAGAATCATGACACATTTGGCCTCGGAGTGGCGAATGCCCTGACGGCTCTGGAGGTACGAATGTTGGCGCCACCCCCGCATCCATGCTAAAGGTTGTCACCAACAGGCAGGGATACGCACAATCGACAGTTCAGGTCCGAAAACCAGCATGAGAATGTAATGTCACTGATTGCGGACATCTTTGGTAGTTGCTGGGCTAGGAGGATGCCCATACTCACCCGGCGCCACTGGCAATGTCGCCACTGAAGTGAGCGTTGCCTTTGGGGCTCTATTCCTTTCTGATCTGTTAAGCCTCTAGGACATCGTTTACACCCTGCATGGCATAGGATATGAGACAGGTGTCGATTTGGCCATGCTTGTGCAGACAGGGGAGTGGATCTCAAATCTCCTGGGCCGGAGGAATGAAAGCAGGGCAGGACGCGCTCTGGCCGCACAAGTTGAACGTGAGGGAATGAACCGTGAATGATAAATGATCCTCGTCTTAGATGTTATATGCCAGTTACATTTACGGCTTGTTTAAGAACATTCCGGGAGGAGTGAAATTTTATTTCACGTTCATGTACATGTGGCTAAACCACTCATCTACACGAGAACAATGAGCCCCACTGTGCTGCACTTGCGAAGACACTTCCAGCATTTACGCGAAACACCTATATTGGGACAGTATGGAGCTGGCCCGCCGTGGGTGAAATGACAACAAAAGACCCCATGTGTTGGCGATCTAGGCGCTGCGAGCTGCGTAGCAGCAGATAGAGACTTTGAGGATTAACCACTTATGTCCACGGGTAGATAGGTGCTGGAGCAGGGAGAGATGAGTTCAAACTTGAATGAATCTGATGTCCATTCACGAATTGCGACATCCCAAATGCCGGATTGTTCGGCATTATTTGGCTAGATGAATGTGAACTTTGGCCAGCGTTACTCCTGAGGCGGGGACTACCAATAGGGCCGAATGCATGCATCTCTCTAGTAGAAGTAGAATAACGGCTAAGGAAGATGTCAGGAGACAACGACTGGGAACTCGAGAGAGGTACGCCTATATCCTTGCGTGTGTGTGTGTCAAAGTGGTCCAACGGCCTGGAATCGTCGGCGGGGGGCCGGAACGACCCCGAGTAGCGTAGGAGACTACGGGACACGGGTGAAACATCTCGGTGAATGAGACTAGGGCTGGGTGCTCCGCCGATATAACGGGCTCTAGAAGAGGCGGGTGCTTGGGACGGTGAGTGCGGAGATGACGCGACTAGACCAGAATATCCAGAGGAACCCAGGTTCATCCCACTATCGAGTGTGGCCGAGGCGCGCTGCAGTGGAGATGGTGCCACATTCTGATTGAGGACTCGGCTGAGCAAATCTTCCGCCGTGGTTGACGCGGCTTTCGGGCTTCTAGGTGCAGTGGACAGTGGGGGCGGGAAAGCTGAGACTGTCCACATAGCCGTTCCGCCCGAACTAGGAGCGAGTTGAGAGAAGCTAGTTTAGGGTCATGTCAAGGGACTCACGGAGGGACTCCGCTGTTGAGCCGAGGATATAGGACTTGTTCATCATCACTCTCATCCTCCATCAAGGTAGCCTTCATTGCCAATCCCACAGGATCCTCTGTGCTAACCGTTCCAATTTCGTCCTCCGAGTCTCCCTCATCCAACGCAGGGAAATCTCGTCCCCCTCCGAGAGCCGAAGGAAGTGGAATGTTTTCCGTAGAGTCTGGAGAACCTGACACTTCTTGTGCCACAAATTTCCCGCCGACGAAGTTAAGAACGCTAACCTGGGTCAAGTTTCAGTCAGGGAGCACTGCGAGAACAATTTCAGACTCACCTCTTGGTTTGCAATTTCAAGGCCGCTGGAAATGACATCTCGAATCCTCATCAGGTGTTCATCGTTGGGATGAACCGTGGACGGGCTAGCACAAGGTGATGATGGAGTAGGATCATTCACTGACGTCCCCTCCAAAGGGCGGAACCCTCTAAGGTCTTCATCCTCCTCAAATCGCACAGTAGCGACGGGAAGGGACTTGAGAGGAAATACACCAAGCAAGCGGTTGAGAAATGTGGCATAGCTCGACCAGAAGGGAATGGGAAACTGATAGTAGCAGTGGCTGGAAGAGACCATCTGGGGGTTCTTCGTACCACATGGATGGATGACGTCCGTATTGATTTTTATCCAGCGAGATATAACATGGAGACATGGAAGAGTACGCCGTAAAGTAGCAGAAATAGACTGCGCTAATTGGGTGTTGAGAATCGCGGAAGAAGCCTCCTTCAACTCCCTATATGCGATTTTGAAAACAGTTTTGAAGAGAGATGTGATGTGAGCGGTGATCTGATGTTCAGTTGAAATGGCTTGAGGTTCCTGAGAACTGGGTTTGAAAACTTGAAAAATCCACAAAGCACCCAAGGCAAGCGTCACGACTCGTATCACGACATCTGGAGCCAAACTGCGGGATTCAAGGAGTTTAGAGAATGACGTCACAACTAATTTGCCTTGCTCGATGACCTTTGGATTACTAGAAATCAATCATTAGTCATGGATACGACTGAATGTGTAATAAGTACAAACGACGGTTTTAAGTGCCAAAGCCCGTGCAGCGCAACCACATCACGCTGAAAGGCCAACACATAATCATTTTGCTTGTCCGCATCATCCCTATCCTTTCGATAAGCCTGCAAAGCCTTTTCTAGACATTGCTTCAAGTTCTCCCGCGATGTAACGAAAGGATTCCGAGCACACAAAGCACGGTAGTAGTGCATTAAGGCACTGAAAGTATCACCACCATAGAGGGCGAGAATCGCGAGCTGATTTGAGGGATTGCCTTCGCTCGGAGCAAGAAGTTTGGCCTGCTTATAGCACTCAAACGCCCGTGAATAATCCCTCAATCGAAAGGAAACAATGTTTGCACGTCGTCGGCCGCCCGATCGTGCTGGGCCTCCCCCCTCCATTCCAGCCCTGGGTCTCTCGCTGGATTGTTCCCTGTATCTGGAGAGGTCGCCGAGGGAGATGAGACATTTTTGAATAAATAATAATTTTTTGTGCTTTGTGATGGTAGTGATAGGTTCCGAGACGGGGGAGTCGACGCGAGAGATGGACCCTCGCACCACGTCCTCCTTCCTCGACGCAAGTTCAGCCGGTTCCAAATGAGACAGTGACAGCGCCGCAATGGGACCCGAGGCTTGGGTTAGATCGAACGTTGTAGCTGCGCGAATCACAAGTTCACCCCAGAACGCTTCTTCTTCAGACAGAAACGATCGAAACCGGGTAATGAGTTTCCGGCGCGCGACTGGCCCATCCTCCCCACGCTTGAACTGTCGCTTCTTTGGTTGGGGAGTGTCAAACTGATAAACCTCCGCCAGCTTGTCGTCCATCGCTTTCAGCAACGCGCGATACTGTACGATGACTGCATGCGACGTCTCCAGCCACAACATATTCTCGAGTCTGTCTGCCTGCGGCGCAGAAGGGTATTTAAACAAAGCCTGAACGATATGTCGTCTAAGACTGAGTTCCGACACCACAAATTTAAGTTATCTAACTTTGATGGGTCGAGCTATCACTCACTTCTGCCTTTGGAACTCCACTTCCCATGGTTTCAGAGGTCCGCTGAGAGTCCCCTTGAACTCGATGCTTGACCCTTTAATCTCCCTGCGTGTAGTTATGAGTGACGAATTGTGGTGAGATTTAGACCAGAACACGTACCGCATGGAGTCAGAGAGCGACTCGGGCTGCCTTGATTCTTCTGGCATATCGAAGACCCGCACTTGCAAATCGGACACGGATTGTGATCCGTCCAAGCGTAACTAGAGGAGGCACATCTTACAATTGCCTTGGAAGACTCCGAAAATGTCAGGGGGTCCAACACCTTGCCACGTGAACCTGTGTGCTGATTCAGAATCTTGTTGTCTCACTCAACACTGACCGGGGCAAGAAATCCACAACCATCTGGCTTAGCTCTGAATCACATCTTTGCGATGGAAGACTCTTACAAGGAGTTTGTAACACTTGGAATGTTTATCATCGACATCTTTCGATACGTCGACAATGAGGGCAATGATATAGATCAATCCCAAGCCGATAACCAAGTGCGTCCAGTGGAATAAAATGAGTCGGAGTCCTGATAATGCTACGGACCAAGATTGGCGGCGGGGGCACTTATTGTTAGCTTTCCGGTTGCTTCCACTGATGCACTCTAAACTCATCTGATAGGCGCAGTCGGCGCAAGGATCTGGTTATCACATCTGACATCTGCATAAATTCAACGTGTTCAACGGTGTTCTGCAGGCTGCCGCCGCCCAAGATTGGCATGATAGTTGATAGAGGCCATGATTTCCCTTCCGATGTGCAACGAGAATTAGATAATTATGGTGAAGATATATGGTTATTTCGCGACAACCCCACGCGGAGAACTACGCTGGCGGCAAATATTTACTGCGGAAACCATCGACGGTACATTGCGTCCTCTATATCTAACCCCTTCATCTCAGCCGGGCACATGAACTTGAAGATTCGAGTATTTAACCCCAGGATTGCAGATTTCTCCAAACGACCTCACGTCTACAGGACTTCAGTTCCCTTCTTACCTACATTTCATATGTTCGCCTCAAAGAGCTTCCGAAATACTGAGGGAGATAGACGCAGTGCCATCGTGGTTCCCATTTATTATATACGAGCCAATACCTGTGAGTATTAAGCTATGATTGCTTCTTCGCCACTCCTTCCTGAGTCACATACATAGGATAGATGCATCCCTGAAGAACTCTCGGCACTAAAACTTGTGGTTGAACGTATTGATGTTCTCAGGTGAACGCCGAATCTTCGGCTTGTGAGCTGATATTTATCAGACGCATTACAAGTCCCAACGCAGAGGAAGCCCTCAGCATTCTGTCAATGCACCAACTGCCTCGACGGGAAACCATTGAACAGGCCGCACAAGCGCTTCTTGGTTTGGGGGCAAAGGCGGTTATCGTCCGCAGTGGCGCATTAGGGGCGTATGTTATTCCTGGGCATGGTCAATCTGGGCATTGGGTAGAGGCATATTTTGGTGCCGAGGATGGCCAGCGCATCAACGACGTTACTGGGGCTGGTAACGCGTTTCTTGGTGGTCTCGCTGCCGGACTCTCTTTCTGCAATGGGGATCTTTTGGAAGGTGAGGGCCGAAGCTTCATTAGTCACCTTCTATCAATAATGGCAGTTTTCTTTAGCCTCCTTCTATGCAACGGTGTCGGCAAGCTACACGATTGAACAGTACGGATTACCCCTCCTGACCTCTCGAACTTCATCCGATGGGTCGAAAATTGAGCTGTGGAATGGTGAGAATCCTTTCTCCCGCCTGAAGAATGTGAAAGATCGCTTCCTGTCCACCTCCCATCATGCAAGTGTTCACGGTTGACACTGTTGAATGGAGCAATATTGAATATTTTGTCCTATTGTCACGTGGGGATATCGAGTCGTTAAAACGAGACTTGCAACTTCAGTTTTCGCTAGATTAAGCATCTTTTGACTGACTTGACTATCGACGCTGAAAGGTTCTGAGGGAAGATGAAAGCTTACGATGAGAATGAAGCCGTCCAGACCATCATATCACTGGGAATCAGCCACAGTGAGGCGGCGATACGAAGTAAGTCGTCTTTCTGACCTCCTGTACGTGGTGTCCACCCTACTTGTCATGGACAGATGCCCTTAGGCAGTATAATGGGGATTTGGACCGAGCTGCATCAGCACTTATGACGGAGTCTGAGGATGTGCGTGCCGCGTAGCTAGACCGAGTTGCAAACAACGACTCGCGTCAAACTCGACCGTTCTTATACTCGTGTACTGCCATATATCATAGGTCAACGATATGCCAGCTTTAGAACCACTCGTCTCGGATTCCAGTAAGTCCCAGACTAGCAAAAGTGTAGCGCCGCCACCTTCTAGTAAGAACATTCAAGTTAATGCAAGATTTAACCCATCGAAGTTCACGCAGCACATACATCCTAGTTGTCGTTGATCTTACTGGGGAGGACGAAGAGGATGAAGAACTGAAGAAGGCCCTGTCACTTTCCATGTCTGATTCAATCGAACACAAGCATAAAGAGTGGGGAGTGCCGTCAAGCCAGGCGCAGACGGCGAAGTTCGGACCCTCAACTAGAGAGGACACGGACGGTTCTTGGGCTGTTGTGCCGAGCTCCTTAAATGACAACAAACGTCCTTCTCCAGATGATGCTGATCTACAACGTGCCATGGCAGCGTCCCTGCAAACTAGTTTCGGTGAGTGTGCTGATGTTACCGAACGGACCAGAATTACGAAGGAAAGGTCTGAGAGTCTCACCTAATGTGTTACCGGAGTAACCGAGCTTCGCTCTTCACTCGGCTTGATATTTAGCTGTCACGACATCAAGCTCGACATTCCCCTTTCGGACAATCCTTTGGTACCTCCAGTTGCGTTGATTCGAGGATCTGCCCGGTATTCTACGCATAATGCTCTTCCGCTACTGATACAAGCCCTGTACGTCATACCTCAAGTGAGGCGCAGTCTCCGTCAGTCAGGGAAGTGGGATCCCTCTTCTCTCAACATTATGCCGGACGGACTGCACGAGGGCCCATGGGACTGCTAAACGACGGTAAATTATGGGGTGACTCGGCACTTCAATCTTTCTACAGTACGAGGCATCATCTTGAATGGATTACATGCGCTTGACTGGACCCAAGACTTCAGAGAAATTCAGCAATTGTTTTGTGCTCTTGACTACACTCAACAGGCGCATCTTGATATCACCCACTTCCTGCACATATTCGGTGCAGAAGAATCTTCCCATCCTAAACCACCTGGTACTCAAAGTCTAGGTGACAATGCTCTTCACTGGGTCGATGTTCTTCTCGGACTAATGTCCTGTTCCGTTCCTAGAACTCTTCACCCCAATGAGCCAGGTGATTGACAATGCTCTGGAGTTGTGGTGCGCCGCTCAAAACATTCCGTATGATCGGTACGCATGACTCTTGATGCTCTTAATTTCCGGGGATCCACACCAACCTATTGGCACATAGTTTATTCACCTTAAACCTTGAATCACGATCCACATCTCCCCTGACATCGTCATCTCACTCCTACTTGTCCCTCACAGTTCGCCAGCCAGACCTGAATTCCGTCTATGCATGTTTGGATCAATACTTCTTCGGCTTGAGTTCTGGTGACGGTAAGCAATCAAACCCTTAATTAAATTCTTCCTTGAACCCCGATTTTCGAGGCCAAGTCTCCGGCAGTAAGTCTTCTGGAAGGGGGTTCATAAGTCCCAAATGGTCCCCTCCTCCAGTGCTTGTCATGCGACTTCATCACGATCCCCGCGAGCACAAAGATGTCAACCTTGCGCATGGCAGTGCACCTACTGTTAAGACACCATTCACTACGACAGAAATGACACTGTCTGCCGCATCGGAAAAATTGAAGAACGTGAACTCCTCAACAGCTCCCAAAATTCCTTTCTCCTTCCCTACATTGTTGCAATTAGATCGGTACTTAGAAGAAAATAGTGCAAAGACAATGGCTTCTGTCAATCAAATGAAGGAACTCAAAATGGCAGGCGAAGATCTCAGGGAACAGCTGCGGACTTTGGAAACTCGAAACGTGAGTGTTATCTCCATGGAAGATCCACCGCGATGCATCTGCCCAATTACGTAAAGGGAAAGGAAACGCTTCCTCCACTCCGGAACACCTTGCGCTACATTCAGGAGGTGGCGTCGGCGGATACACCAGAACGAAAGGAGGCTCATCAGGTGGCAGCTAGGAAACTTAGCACACTTATTGCCAAGATCGAACGGCATATCAACTGTGTGTCTTGTGTTGCGGGACTCAGGTTATAATTCGCTTACTAGGCTTCAGCTACCAAATCTAAAATCGGGGTCAATTCTGCAGAGTACGAAGCACTGGCAATCAGCTTTGCTTCAGAACCTGCCAGACACCCAGTACGTCATACTGCCTGCCACCATTTTCGACATAACTAATCATCTCCATCCACAGTATAAGTTAAGAGCTGTCTTGATGCATGATGGTCTCTACGGACCCAAGAACATGTACGCTTACCTATTCACTAATGGTAACTGGTACAAGAGTGTCTGGGACGAAGTAACTATGGTGCGTGCCCGAACGTCATGCCCTGCTACCAGAGCTGATGTATAGCCGTAAGGTCACGGAAGACACTGTCATCGGAGACAAGGCGGGGCTCTATCTCAACTCAGGGCCATATATGCTCATCTACAGTAGAGATGACCCAGTGCCTGCACCGTTTCCCGACTCTGAGGGACCAGTTGCGCCATATTGGTCCGACCATCATCTGGTGGGTTGCAGGCAACTTCCGGTTGGTCCATAGGGATTTTACCAGCCTCTGCAGAGAACTGTGAAGGATGATAATGCCGCGCTCAGATCACGATTATATGGGCGGAATCAGAACGTTTGGTGGGACGTGCCGAGAATGCCAGAAGAAGAGTTTTGGGCTAGCGGAGACCTGGAAGGAATTGATAGTCTGTCCTCATGGACACCAGAACTCACAACGGAGAGTGCGAATGCGGAGGAAAAACCGGCTATTTTCAATACGAAGCACTTGTCATCGTGGGACCAAGCCCCCGATATTGCGGTATCGCAGCGTGGAGATGTGAGCAGCGCAATGGTCACTCGGGACAACACTCCAGCACCATCACCCCAGGTTTCAGACACCGAAATGGATGATATGACCAATCAGATAAACGACCACCCCAATTAATTCAGTCATTGGTGTAATCTACAGCTCCATCAAGTAGCCCTGAATCCACAACGATCGTGCAAGGAGGGGGGAACCCTAGATTCTCGGCCTTCTGAAGGGCCAGAAGTTGTCGCGAATGCAATATATATCCTTTCACATAGCCCTATCAACAAGGATTGAGCAGAGCCAAGTCGGTGCAGGCACTCAGTTGTTCATACCTGGTCTAGAAGGCTGCAGCATAAACTCTCTGCATCGTTCAATGTATATGACACGTCGTGCGATGAAAATTGAAGAGCCGATTGGATGGCAAGAAGTTGAAGGGTTGGCGGTGGCCCCTTGCTGCCAGCAACAAACGCGGATGGGTTTTGTTCTCGCTGAAAAAGAGCCCTGTATAAAAACTATCAGGAAAATACCACTCAGACTGGAGATGGGGGTTGTATACACTCGACGAATCAGGCTGCGCCAAACAAGAACTTCTCCCTTCTCACGGAGCAGCATCCAGACACCACGTCTGGCAAACCATTTCCTGACCCGAGGATCAGCACCCACGCCCACCCCGAGCGCAAGATGGAATGTGTGAATGTGCCCCTTTTGATGGAGTCTATCAATGGCCCATATCGTGATGTCAATCCAAAGTGCTCCAGCAATGA